>NC_092710.1:34041240-34259966 GCF_047496885.1 Scyliorhinus torazame
AATAAAGAGACAACTCACGTGAGTGCGGCCTGTGGAATTGGCCTCAGTCCATCCACGTGTCCTCTGGAGAATAGCCTTTGTCCAAAGATTCCTGGTCGCATTGCAGTCTTCAAATTTCAAATTCCTGGGGAAAAGAGGGAGAAAATTAACTGAAACGCAGGAAAATGTTTAAACTTGTAGCACAGCAAGAGGCCAAGATCCCCCTCTCAGTTACACCCAAACTCTCAGCAACATCCACCTACAATAATCTGTTATAAACCACAGAATAAAAAGATTGAGAGACAGTTCCCGTTCCCTTGTGTTTCTCTTTCTCTCTCTCTCGCTATCTCATTCGGTCTCTCTATCCCACTCATTCATATTTCTGTCTCCCTCGTTATCCCTCATCACCCTCCCAGCATTTATTTCTATTTATTTCCCTAATTAGGGTCTCCCCAGAAAGATGTGATGAGACTCCCCATTGCAGTTTGTGGGGTGGTTTTCTTAGATTAAAGGTTTAAAGAGACACTAAAAAGCTGCAGAGAGATGGACAGATAGTGGCAGAAAGGCTGGGGAGATAGAGAGAGGCAAGAATGGAAAGAAGACAGAAAGGGAGAGAAAGCCTCTCTTTTTCACGACCTCCCTCTCCCTCCACATCTCTGTCTTTCTCCTCTCCCTCTCTCTAATCTCCATTACCCCCAGCCCCACACTCTTTCTGTACTTCTCTCTCTCTCTCTCTTTCTATCATTCTAATAGTTGGGAAGAGAAGAGAGAGAGAGACAGGGTCACACACAGGAATCCAACATTCACAACCACAGCAAACTAAATTCAAATGACCTGCAAATTTAATTTCACCTGATACTTGTGTCTCGGCCGAAACACAGGCTTCATTCCAGAATTATACCCGCTTCAAGTTAAGGGACTTTAATTCTGGGCAATCGAGATTACTTTACAGTCAATGGATCCATTTTAAAAGTGACTCCACTATCGATAATTTTGTGAATTCTGCAGGCAACCTGTGCACAGGGAGAGCCCAACAAACGATGACCACTTTCAAAATTGAGTTCAGAGTTTCTGATCTGAGATTTCTCTCTCTCTCTCTACCAGATTGCAGAGAGTGGCAGAAACAGTGAAATGCCCCCACCCCCACACCGCACCCCACCTCCATCCCTGGGACGCTCAGAATTAATATAACCCCTGTTATTTGGAACAAAATTAGTCAGCTTCATATTCCAGATTGGTATTTTACTCTTTCCGCCCACCAAACAGACAGAGAGGGAAACAGACAGAGGGCAGAACAGACCGAGAGAGAGAGAGAAACAGACAGAGACAGAACAAACAGAGAGACAGAGAGAAAGGAAAAATGCAAAGTCAGTACTCCACTAAACACAAATCCAAATATTTCCTGTGCATTTAACTCGACCTGGATTTATTGTAATGTCAGCTGTGTTGAGCCCTTTAAAACATGTGGCACACATTGCACACAGAGACAGACAGAAAGAGAGTGACACAACGTCACGCAGACAGGCAGGCAGAGACACAGGAGTGAGAGAGAAGTAAAGAGAGAGACAGGTAGTCAAGAGAGGTAGAGACAGACCGACAGGGAGAGAGGCACAGACAGAGACAGAAAGGGGAGACAGAAAGAGCCAGGTAGTCAGAGAGAGGTAGAGACAGACCGACAGGAGAGAGACACAGACAGAGACAGAGGGAGAGAGGAATCGGTGACTAACAGAATCAGGCAGTCAGAGAGAGGTAGAGACAGACCGACAGGGGAGAGAGAGAGAGACAGAAAGAGTCAGGCAGTCAGAGAAAGAGACAGAATGAGAAACGGCGCAGAGACCGAGGGAGAGAGAGAGGCAAAGAGAGAGACAGAGTTAGGCAGTCAGAGAGGTGTTGACAGAACGAGGAAATGACGCAGACACAGAGCGACAGAGAGAGAGACAGACACAGGGACAAATGCCAAGTCATCACGTCACTGCCTCTTTCCACTGGGAAATCAGCCGCCCATTCTTTTAGGAGACTTTTTATAATCGCCCCCCAGAATTTATTTCTATTCTAAATCAGGGAATCCCCACAGGGTGTGACAGAGCCTCCCCACCCCACCCCCATGCCTGGGACTGGGAGCTGGGCACCTTCACACTGGAGACTCCCAGATACTGTCTCTCTAACCATCCCCCCCCACACCTCCCTCGGCCCACCCTCCAAACTCCACCTCTATTCTGCCGTCTAGTCCTGTTTCCCTCACTCTCCCCTTTCTCTCTCTCTCTCTCTCTTCAAACAATTTCTCTCAGTCTGGCAGAACGATGGGGGCTGCGAGGGAGAGGGGGCTGCGAGGGAGAGGGGGGCTGCGAGGGAGAGGGGGGCTGCGAGGGAGAGGGGGGCTGCGAGGGAGAGGGGGGCTGCGAGGGAGAGGGGGGCTGCGAGGGAGAGGGGGCTGCGAGGGAGAGGGGGGGCTGCGAGGGAGAGGGGGCTGCGAGGGAGAGGGGGGCTGCGAGGGAGAGGGGGGCTGCGAGGGAGAGGGGGGCTGCGAGGGAGAGGGGGGCTGCGAGGGAGAGGGGGGCTGCGAGGGAGAGGGGGCTGCGAGGAGAGGGGGGCTGCGAGGGAGAGGGGGGGCTGCGAGGAGAGGGGGGCTGCGAGGGAGAGGGGGGCTGCGAGGGAGAGGGGGGCTGCGAGGGAGAGGGGGGCTGCGAGGGAGAGGGGGCTGAGAGGGAGAGGGGGCTGCGAGGGAGAGGGGGGCTGAGAGGGAGAGGGGGGCTGCGAGGGAGATGGGGCTGCGAGGGAGAGGGGGGCTGCGAGGGAGAGGGGGGCTGCGAGGAGAGGGGGGCTGCGAGGAGAGGGGGGCTGCGAGGGAGAGGGGGCTGCGAGGGAGAGGGGGGCTGCGAGGGAGAGGGGGGCTGCGAGGGAGAGGGGGGCTGCGAGGGAGAGGGGGGCTGCGAGGGAGAGGGGGCTGCGAGGGAGAGGGGGGCTGCGAGGGAGAGGGGGCTGCGAGGGAGAGGGGGCTGCGAGGGAGAGGGGGGCTGAGAGGGAGAGGGGGGCTGCGAGGGAGAGGGTGGCTGCGAGGGAGAGGGGGGCTGCGAGGGAGAGGGGGGCTGCGAGGGAGAGGGGGCTGCGAGGGAGAGGGGGGCTGCGAGGGAGAGGGGGGCTGCGAGGGAGAGGGGGGCTGCGAGGGAGAGGGGGGCTTGCGAGGGAGAGGGGGCTGCGAGGGAGAGGGGGGCTGCGAGGGAGAGGGGGCTGCGAGGGAGAGGGGGGGCTGCGAGGGAGAGGGGGCTGCGAGGGAGAGGGGGGCTGCGAGGAGAGGGGGGCTGCCGAGGGAGAGGGGGGCTTGCGAGGGAGAGGGTGGCTGCGAGGGAGAGGGGGGCTGCGAGGGAGAGGGGGGCTGCGAGGGAGAGGGGGGCTGCGAGGAGAGGGGGGCTGCGAGGGGAGAGGGGGGCTGCGAGGGAGAGGGGGGCTGCGAGGGAGAGGGGGGCTTGCGAGGGAGAGGGGGGCTGCGAGGGAGAGGGGGGCTGCGAGGGAGAGGGGGGCTGCGAGGGAGAGGGGGGGCTGCGAGGGAGAGGGGGGCTGCGAGGGAGAGGGTGGCTGCGCGGGAGAGGGGGGCTGCGAGGGAGAGGGGGGCTGCGAGGGAGAGGGGGGCTGCGAGGGAGAGGGGGGCTGCGAGGAGAGGGGGGCTGCGAGGGAGAGGGGGGCTGCGAGGGAGAGGGGGGGCTGCGAGGGAGAGGGGAAGACAGACGGGGAGAGAGAGAGACTGAGAATGTTACAAGCAGAAACTCAATTCAAACGGTCCCCTGGGCTTTCACAAGGAACCGTGACATTAATCACAGTACAACACGGGCACCGTGCGCTTGGGAAATTGTCTGATTAAATGGAAGCCCCTCTTTAAAATTGACAGTGGGGCAGGGGGGTGGGGGGGCAGCCTGGAAACTTTGGAGAACTCGGTGAGCTGAATTAACCCCCCTCCCACACACACAACCCCCCCCCCCCCCAATCACCAACACTTCACTAATCAGTCAGCCTTCAGCACGGGAGATATTCCGGGATTAGAAACAAGCCCTTACACAGCCTCACATTTACAAATTCAATCCCAGCACCTCGGGAACATTATGGAAGTCGATACGTTCATGTTTACATGTTGCAGTGTGCACAGCAGGATCCCACAAAAATAAACATGATGGAGACAGGAGCCCAGCCCAGATCCTGCATCTCTCTCTTAACCTCCCACTCAACCGCCCCCCTCCACACCCCCCACCTACACACACACACATTCGCCACCCCCACCAGCCTCCCCATTCAAATAACGACAAATCACATTGGTGTTTTTATCATTTTATTGGAAGAGGAAATATAGAGGGAAATAGCTGGAGAGAGAGGCTCGGTGAGGGGAGGGGGATGCGGTGGGGAAGAGTGAGACAGGCAATTTCTCCCACCCCCCCTCTCTTTCTCTCTCAGGGCTTCTTTCCCTCTGGAGGTATTTTCAAATCAACTCGTCTCAGGACAGGACAGGGCTGTCTCAGGACATTTTCAAATTGACTGTCTCAGGACAGGACAGGGCTGTCTCAGGACATTTTCAAATCGACTGTCTCAGAACAGGACAGGGCTGTCTCAGGACATTTTCAAATTGACTGTCTCAGGACAGGACAGGGCTGTCTCAGGACATTTTCAAATTGACTGTCTCAGGACAGGACAGGGCTGTCTCAGGACATTTTCAAATCGACTGTCTCAGAACAGGACAGGGCTGTCTCAGGACATTTTCAAATCGACTGTCTCAGGACAGGACAGTACTGTCTCAGGACATTTTCACATCGACTGTCTCAGGATTGTGTAAAATCGCACTTTCTAAAAGATAATGTAACTGGGCCGTGACAGTGAACAGCAGAACCCCCACCCCCAGACCCTGTGCCTGATCACCCCCTCACTCCACCCCACATCTCTCCCCCCGTTTTCCCTGACCCTCCCTTTTCTCTCACCCCCTCTCTTTTTCACTCCTCGCTCCCACCGCCCTCTCTCTCTCCCCCTTTTTCACTCTCTCCCTCCACCCTCTGTCTTTCTCTGTCCCCCTCCCCTTTTCACTTTATCTCCTTCCACCCTCTTGTCGTTCTCTCTCCCTCTTTTTCACTCCCTCTCCCTCCAGCCTGTCTTTCTCTGTCCCCCCTCTTTTTCATTCTCTCTCCCTCAACCCTGTCTTTCTCTGTCCCCCTCCCCTTGTCACTATATCTTTCTCCCTCCACTCTTTCTCTCTCCCCCTCTTTTTCACTCTCTCTTCCACCCTCTTTTTCACTCTCTCTCCCTCCACCCTCTGTCTTTCTCTGTCCCCCTCCCCTTTTCACTATATCTCTTTACCTCCACTGTCTCTCTCTTTCTCTCCCTGCCCTCTCTTTTTCACTCTCTTTCTCCCGCCACTCTCTCCACTCTCTCGACAAATCACATTGGGGTTCTCTATTACATTTAGTACAAGATGAAATGTAGAAAGAAATGGCTGGAAAGTAGGAGAGAGAGATAGAAAGCTGGGGTGACTGAGGCAGGGACATTTAACCCCAAACCCCCCTCAGAAATCCTTCCTATCCCACCGCCCTGTCTAAAACACAAACACCACCATTGAGGACAAACCTGTACCCAGGCTGCGGCCTATTCATTTCAGACCCTCTCCCGACTGCTGCACACTCAGTGAGCCAGTTTAATTTTAAATTGTGCGTGGTCACTAAGTTGACAGTTCAGGAAAGGCTGCAGGCCACTGACGCACAGCAGGATCCCACAACCAGCAATGTGATCCTGACCGGGTGGGACAGGCAGGTGAGTGGGGGGATGGGGGAGAGACATATTCCTTCCCTTGCCCGCTATATTCTTTCTTCCATCTCTTTCCCCCCCCCCCCCCCCCCCCAAATACCCCCACCCCTGAACACCACGGGTATTGTGAGTCTGGAGACACATCCACTGTCCCCAGAAAGTTACACTTCCCTCTTTAAACTGGGAAACCAGCTGCCTGGTCCGTCCGGAGACTTTTTACAATCGCCCTCCCAGCATTTATTTCTATTTATTTCCTAAATCAGGGTATCCCCAGAAAGATGTGATGAGACTCCTCATTGCAGTTTGTGGGATGGTTTCATTGATGAAAGGTTTAAAGAGACACTAAAAAGCTGGAGAGAGATGGACAGATAGTGGCAGAACGCTGGGGAGACAGAGCGAGAGAGGGGCTAGAATGGAAAGAAGGCAGAAAGGGAGAGAAAACCTCTCTTTTTCACTACCTCCCTCTCCGTCCAAACTCTCTCTCTCACATCTCCCTCTTACACCCCCCCACAGCCCTCCATGACCCCACTCTTTCTGTCCTCTCTCTCTCTCTCTCTCTCTCTCTCTCTCTCTCTCATCCCAGTAGTTGGGAAGGAGAGAGAGAGAGTGTCACACACAGGAATCCAACAATCACTTCCACAGCAAACTGAATTCAAATGGCCCCCTACCAATTTCATTTCACCCTCACATTTAAATCTCGGCCTAAAACACAGGTTTTATTCCAGATTTATACCCCCTTCAAATTAAGGGACTAGAATTCGAGATTACTTTACAGTCGATGGATTCATTATTAAAGTGACCCCACCGTTGGTTCATTTCCGGAATTCTGCAGGCAACTTGTGCACGGGGAGATCCCAAAAATGGTGACACTTTCCAAATTGAGTTCAGAGTTTCTGATGGTGGATTTCTCTCTCAGCAGCGATGAGATCATGGCTGAATATCACGTCAGTGCATGCAGAAAGGGTTCATTAACTCTCTCGTTCCCAAGCACTCAAATTTAAGAGTTTAAAATTCGAGACCTTCGAACCCACTTTGCAGTCCGTGAGCTATTTCATTTTTTTAAAAAAGTAGGTACTCTATATTTATTTATTTATATAAATTTAGAGTACCTAATTCATTTTTTCCAATGAAGGGACAATTTCGCGTGGCCAATCCACCTAGCCTGCACATCTTTGGGTTGTGGGGGCGAAATCCACGCAAACACAGGAAGAGAGCTATTTTATTTTAAGAGTTGTGGTCACTGTTGCTGCGCAGGCAAAGGCCACAGGCCTGTGAGTGAACAGCAAGATCCCACAGCAGCAGCAATCTGGACCTAACCAGATGGGACACTGTCCTTCCTCCCCCCACTCCCCCTCACTCCTGCTGGGAGCCCCATTCCCCACTGCACCTAACTCCCCCACCGCCGTGTCATGTGTGGATTGGAACATCCCTGGAGAAGTCCCTTCAGTTTCTGAAAGAGTTAAACTGCCTCTTAAAACGAAGAAAAACATTTTTTAAAACGAAATCCATTGGCACACAGAAAGATCCCAGGAGGTGCAGTCGGCAGTGTTGAGTGTCGTTGACATTTGCTACCAGGTTGCAGAGAGTGGCTGAGGCAGTGAAATCCCCACCCCACCCCACCCCACCCCCACCACACATACCTGGGATGCTCAGAATTAATATAACCCTTGTTATTTTGGAACAACATTAGACAGCTTCATATTCCAGATTGGTATTTTACTCTTTGTCACCCACCAAAGGGTTAATGTGTTTGTGTCGAAGTGCAAGGCCGGGGCGGCAATAAAGAGACAACTCACGTGAGTGCGGCCTGTGGAATCGGCCTCAGTCCATCCACGTGTCCTCTGGAGAATAGCCTTTGTCCAAAGATTCCTGGTCGCATTGCAGTCTTCAAATTTCAAATTCCTGGGGAAAAGAGGGAGAAAATTAACTGAAACGCAGGAAAATGTTTAAACTTGTAGCACAGCAAGAGGCCAAGATTCCCCCTCTCAGTTACACCCAAACTCTCAGCAACATCCACCTACAATAATCTGTTATAAACCACAGAATAAAAAAGATTGAGAGACAGTTCCCGCTTCCCTTGTGTTTCTCTTTCTCTCTCTCTCGCTATCTCATTCGGTCTCTCTATCCCTCTCATTCATATTTCTGTCTCCCTCGTTATCCCTCATCACCCTCCCAGCATTTATTTCTATTTATTTCCCTAATCAGGGTCTCCCCAGAAAGATGTGATGAGACTCCCCATTGTAGTTTGTGGGGTGGTTTTCTTTCTCTCTCTCTCGCTATCTCATTCGGTCTCTCTATCCCTCTCATTCATATTTCTGTCTCCCTCGTTATCCCTCATCACCCTCCCAGCATTTATTTCTATTTATTTCCCTAATCAGGGTCTCCCCAGAAAGATGTGATGAGACTCCCCATTGTAGTTTGTGGGGTGGTTTTCTTAGATTAAAGGTTTAAAGAGACACTAAAAAGCTGCAGAGAGATGGACAGATAGTGGCAGAAAGCTGGGGAGATAGAGAGAGGCAAGAATGGAAAGAAGACAGAAAGGGAGAGAAAGCCTCTCTTTTTCCCGACCTCCCTCTCCCTCCACCATCTCTGTCTTTCTCCTCTCCCTCTCTCTAATCTCCATTACCCCCCATCCCCACACTCTTTCTGTACTTCTCTCTCTCTCTCTCTTTCTATCATTCTAATAGTTGGGAAGGAGAAAGAGAGAGAGAGACAGGGTCACACACAGGAATCCAACATTCACAGCCACAGCAAACTAAATTCAAATGACCTCCTGCAAATTTAATTTCACCCTGATACTTGTGTCTCGGCCGAAAACACAGGCTTCATTCCAGAATTATACCCGCTTCAAATTAAGGGACTTTAATTCTGGGCAATCGAGATTACTTTACAGTCAATGGATCCATTTTAAAAGTGACTCCACTATCGATAATTTTGTGAATTCTGCAGGCAACCTGTGCACAGGGAGAGCCCAACAAATGATGACCACTTTCAAAATTGAGTTCAGAGTTTCTGATCTGAGATTTCTCTCTCTCTCTCTACCAGATTGCAGAGAGTGGCTGAAACAGCGAAATGCCCCCCCCCCCCCCCCCTCCCCCACACCGCACCCCCACCTCCATCCCTGGGACGCTCAGAATTAATATAACCCCTGTTATTTTGGAACAAAATTAGACAGCTTCATATTCCAGATTGGAATTTTACTCTTTGCCACCCACCAAAGGTTTAATGTGTTTGTGTCTTAAGTGCAAGGCCGGGGCTGCAATAAAGAGACAACTCACGTGAGTGCGGCCTGTGGAGTAGGCCTCAGTCCATCCATCCATGCTCTGGAGAAATACCCTTACCCAAAGGTTCCTGCTCACATTGCAGTCTTTCAAAATTCAAATTCCTGGGAAAAAGAGGGAGAAAATTAACTAAACCACAGGAAAAGAATGAAGCTATTCAATACAGCGAGAGCCCAGGGTCCCTTTTTCAGTTTTACAACCCCTCAGCAACATCCGAATACAAATAAGTCACAGCTTTCAACCAGAGGTTAAAAAAGATTGAGAGACAATTAATACTCAAAATCTTTTTATTGTCACAATTAGGCTGACATTAATACTGCAATGAAGTTACTGTGAAAATCCCCTTCTCTTGTGTTTCTCGCTGTCTCTCTATCCCTCTTATACATATTTCTGTCTCCCTCCCTCCCTCACTCTCTTTGATCCCTCCAATATTAAAATTAAACCTCAGTCAGGGTAATAACCCGGGTGAAGCCTGCGGACCAGGCCTCAGCCAGCGCTCCCTCGGGAAGAATTCACACTCCTTCGTCCTCCTCACTGGATTCCCGACCCCCTTCCAGTTTTCCAAATAAAAACGCCTCTGGAGAAAAAAAGGAGATAAAATTGATTATAAAGGCAATAACAGGGACATTTTAATAAAATATACAAAACAGCACAACAGGAGTCCAACATTTCCAATCACGAGTCAATCAGTAACATGTCAACACCCAAAATGCACAGCTCAAAACAGGCAGATTGACACACACACACACACACTGAAGCAGAGGGGTAATGTTTTCAGTGTAATGAGTTTTTGGTTTGTGAACTGAAGTCCCTCAGATACAGATATATCCTCAGTGAGCTGTGAGCAGACTCCACCCCTAGTCTCTGCCATGAGTGGAATGTCTGTCTCAGAGGACAGCTCTCTATTGACATGTAAATGACTGACTAGAGATACTGATCTCCTTGCTGCTCAGCCCCACACACAAAGAATGTGACTTCAGCCAAACCTTGGCCTTCCCCACACCAGTGTTGTTCACTGAGCAGGCCGGAAAAAGTTGGATTAAATGTAATTGTTAGACAGAGACGTTTTTATTTTTTCTACCCAAGTGGATAACCTCACATTTATCCACGTTATACTGCATCTGCCATATCTCTCACTCACTCATTCACTCCCCTCCAATAGGATTGAATCCTAATTTAAAATAGTATTGGGAAATGATTAGAAACAGTTTGGACTGAGATCTCCTCAGTGACGTGTGTACAGACCCCACCCCCGACGTTCTGTCAGGAATCTCCCTCGGTGTGTTTCCTGTGCCTGCTAAGGAAGACACTTGTCCTGTCTATGGTTATGTTAATTCAGCAGTCAACACGAGATTCAGCAATGTCCTGTCATTATTTCTGTCTTTGGTTTAACATTTGTTTCCCTCTGAATTTCTGACGTGTTTGGAATGACTATTCGTCTGTCGCCTTAGGAAGGCTTTCCATAGAATGAGTAAAAACCAGCAAGAAATCACAGAATGTGAGTTAAACACAACTTCATTTCTGCCTCCATTTTAAGAGAAGATTCCTGGCCACAAAAACAAAGCTCATTGCAAAGTTTCACTTCATATTTTACCTGTTGTTCACAGACAGATTTCTTCAATGAGCTGCTCTATAAATATGGATTCAATTTGACTTTTTCTCACTGAGATGTTAAGCTTATTCCTGAATCAATACAGGGTCATCGGCAACAACATCATTTTATTAGACAAGGAGGTTCAATGGGATTTTTCACTGAAATCCACAGATGTCAATTCCTGAGATTAGAATTTAAAATGAAACAATTTGGATTCAATGAAAACGGTCAGTTTAATAACCCCAATGTCCTGACTGCCTCACGTCCTGGCACCCTCACACCATCACATCCTCATGTCCCCTAACCCTCACATCCTGACCCACTCACGTCCCCGAAACCTCACATCCTGACCCGCTGTGTACCTCTTTCTGTGTGTGTCCCTCGCTCAGTCTGTGTGGCCCCCTCTCTCTGTCCCTCTCTGTATCCCTCTGTGTCCCTGTCTCTCTCTGTGTCCTTCTATCTCACTCTATCCCTCTATTTTACTGCGTACCTCTTTCTCTCTGTGTCACTCTCTCTGTGTCCCTCTCCCTCTGTGTCGCCCTCTCTCTGTCTCTCTCGCTGTGTACCTCTCTCTCTCTGTCCCACTCTCTCTCGCTGTGTCCCTCTCTGTCCCACTCTCTCGCTGTGTCCCCCTCTCTCTCGCTGTGTCCCCCTCTCTCTCGCTGTGTCCCCCTCTCTCTCGCTGTGTCCCCCTCTCTCTCGCTGTGTCCCCCTCTCTCTCGCTGTGTCCCCCTCTCTCTCGCTGTGTCCCCCTCTCTCTCGCTGTGTCCCCCTCTCTCTCGCTGTGTCCCCCTCTCTCTCGCTGTGTCCCCCTCTCTCTCGCTGTGTCCCCCTCTCTCTCGCTGTGTCCCCCGCTCTCTCGCTGTGTCCCCCGCTCTCTCGCTGTGTCCCCCGCTCTCTCGCTGTGTCCCCCGCTC
Source organism: Scyliorhinus torazame (assembly GCF_047496885.1). Taxonomy (NCBI): domain Eukaryota; kingdom Metazoa; phylum Chordata; class Chondrichthyes; order Carcharhiniformes; family Scyliorhinidae; genus Scyliorhinus; species Scyliorhinus torazame. The sequence goes on from NC_092710.1 coordinate 34,052,787, forward strand.
TCTCGCTGTGTCCCCCGCTCTCTCGCTGTGTCCCCCGCTCTCTCGCTGTGTCCCCCGCTCTCTCGCTGTGTCCCCCGCTCTCTCGCTGTGTCCCCCGCTCTCTCGCTGTGTCCCCCGCTCTCTCGCTGTGTCCCCCGCTCTCTCGCTGTGTCCCCCTCTCTCTCGCTGTGTCCCCCTCTCTCTCGCTGTGTCCCCCTCTCTCTCGCTGTGTCCCCCTCTCTCTCGCTGTGTCCCCCTCTCTCTCGCTGTGTCCCCCTCTCTCTCGCTGTGTCCCCCTCTCTCTCGCTGTGTCCCCCGCTCTCTCGCTGTGTCCCCCGCTCTCTCGCTGTGTCCCCCGCTCTCTCGCTGTGTCCCCCGCTCTCTCGCTGTGTCCCCCGCTCTCTCGCTGTGACCCCCGCTCTCTCGCTGTGTCCCCGCTCTCTCGCTGTGTCCCCCGCTCTCTCGCTGTGTCCCCCGCTCTCTCGCTGTGTCCCCCGCTCTCTCGCTGTGTCCCCCGCTCTCTCGCTGTGTCCCCCGCTCTCTCGCTGTGTCCCCCTCTCTCTCGCTGTGTCCCCCTCTCTCTCGCTGTGTCCCCCTCTCTCTCGCTGTGTCCCCCTCTCTCTCGCTGTGTCCCCCTCTCTCTCGCTGTGTCCCCCTCTCTCTCGCTGTGTCCCCCTCTCTCTCGCTGTGTCCCCCTCTCTCTCGCTGTGTCCCCCTCTCTCTCGCTGTGTCCCCCTCTCTCTCGCTGTGTCCCCCTCTCTCTCGCTGTGTCCCCCTCTCTCTCGCTGTGTCCCCCTCTCTCTCGCTGTGTCCCCCTCTCTCTCGCTGTGTCCCCCTCTCTCTCGCTGTGTCCCCCTCTCTCTCGCTGTGTCCCCCTCTCTCTCGCTGTGTCCCCCTCTCTCTCTCGCTGTGTCCCCCTCTCTCTCTCGCTGTGTCCCCCTCTCTCTCTCGCTGCGTCCCTCACTCTCTCTAGCTGCGTCCCTCACTCTCTCTCGCTGCGTCCCTCACTCTCTCTCGCTGCGTCCCTCACTCTCTCTCGCTGCGTCCCTCACTCTCTCTCGCTGCGTCCCTCACTCTCTCTCGCTGCGTCCCTCACTCTCTCTCGCTGCGTCCCTCACTCTCTCTCGCTGCGTCCCTCACTCTCTCTCGCTGCGTCCCTCACTCTCTCTCGCTGCGTCCCTCACTCCCTCTCGCTGCGTCCCTCACTCCCTCTCGCTGCGTCCCTCACTCCCTCTCGCTGCGTCCCTCACTCCCTCTCGCTGCGTCCCTCACTCCCTCTCGCTGCGTCCCTCACTCCCTCTCGCTGCGTCCCTCACTCCCTCTCGCTGCGTCCCTCACTCCCTCTCGCTGCGTCCCTCACTCCCTCTCGCTGCGTCCCTCACTCCCTCTCGCTGCGTCCCTCACTCCCTCTCGCTGCGTCCCTCACTCCCTCTCGCTGCGTCCCTCACTCCCTCTCGCTGCGTCCCTCACTCCCTCTCGCTGCGTCCCTCACTCCCTCTCGCTGCGTCCCTCACTCCCTCTCGCTGCGTCCCTCACTCCCTCTCGCTGCGTCCCTCACTCCCTCTCGCTGCGTCCCTCACTCCCTCTCGCTGCGTCCCTCACTCCCTCTCGCTGCGTCCCTCACTCCCTCTCGCTGCGTCCCTCACTCCCTCTCGCTGCGTCCCTCACTCCCTCTCGCTGCGTCCCTCACTCCCTCTCGCTGCGTCCCTCACTCCCTCTCGCTGCGTCCCTCACTCCCTCTCGCTGCGTCCCTCACTCCCTCTCGCTGCGTCCCTCACTCCCTCTCGCTGCGTCCCTCACTCCCTCTCGCTGCGTCCCTCACTCCCTCTCGCTGCGTCCCTCACTCCCTCTCGCTGCGTCCCTCACTCCCTCTCGCTGCGTCCCTCACTCCCTCTCGCTGCGTCCCTCACTCCCTCTCGCTGCGTCCCTCACTCCCTCTCGCTGCGTCCCTCACTCCCTCTCGCTGCGTCCCTCACTCCCTCTCGCTGCGTCCCTCACTCCCTCTCGCTGCGTCCCTCACTCCCTCTCGCTGCGTCCCTCACTCCCTCTCGCTGCGTCCCTCACTCCCTCTCGCTGCGTCCCTCACTCCCTCTCGCTGCGTCCCTCACTCCCTCTCGCTGCGTCCCTCACTCCCTCTCGCTGCGTCCCTCACTCCCTCTCGCTGCGTCCCTCACTCCCTCTCGCTGCGTCCCTCACTCCCTCTCGCTGCGTCCCTCACTCCCTCTCGCTGCGTCCCTCACTCCCTCTCGCTGCGTCCCTCACTCCCTCTCGCTGCGTCCCTCACTCCCTCTCGCTGCGTCCCTCACTCCCTCTCGCTGCGTCCCTCACTCCCTCTCGCTGCGTCCCTCACTCCCTCTCGCTGCGTCCCTCACTCCCTCTCGCTGCGTCCCTCACTCCCTCTCGCTGCGTCCCTCACTCCCTCTCGCTGCGTCCCTCACTCCCTCTCGCTGCGTCCCTCACTCCCTCTCGCTGCGTCCCTCACTCCCTCTCGCTGAGCTCGAACGGCTGAATGGCCCAGTCCTGCTCCTATTCCTTGTGGTCTGTTATTGCTAATTATCTCTCTGTTTATCTATTTAAGATTATCCGGAAAAGTGGGATGGGAATGAATTCGGCATCGTTTTGGATTTGGATACTGGAGAAATCATCATTTGGGGTAAGTTCTGTTCTGTTGAGAATTCACTATCTTCTTTGAAAATAAAACCCTTCCTTTGAAAACATTGCCTCATTCCCACTACTTGCTGTAAATATCCTGGCAGCTTCTGTTGTGCAAATTGGAGAGGAACATTTATTCCGTTTGTAACCCCGTGGTGCACCTGTCCTGGTAGTGTTTGATGGGGACAGTATAGAGGGAGCTTTACTCTGTATCTAACCCCGTGCTGTACCTGTCCTGGGAGTGTTTGATGGGGCAGTGTAGAGGGAACTTTACTCTGTATCTAACCCCATGCTGTACCTGTCCTGGGAGTGTTTGATGGGGACAGTGTAGAGGTAGCTTTACTCTGTATCTAACCCCGTGCTGTACCTGTCCTGCGAGTGTTTGATGGGGACAGTGTAGAGGGAGCTTTACTCTGTATCTAACCCCGTGCTGTACCTGTCCTGGGAGTGTTTGATGGGGACAGTGTAGAGGGAGCTTTACTCTGTATCTAACGCCGTGCTGAACCTGTCCTGGGAGTGTTTGATGGGGACAGTGTAGAGGGAGCTTTACTCTGTATCTAACCCCGTGCTGTACCTGTCCTGGGAGCGTTTGCTGGGGACAGTGTAGAGGGAGCTTTACTCTGTATTTAACCCTGTGCTGTACCTGTCCTGGAAGTGTTTGATGGGGACAGTGTAGAGGGAGCTTTACTCTGTATCTAACCCCGTGCTGTACCTGTCCTGGGAGTGTTTGCTGGGGACAGTGTAGAGGGAGCTTTACTCTGTATCTAACCCCGTGCCGTACCTGTCCTGGGAGTGTTTGATGGGGACAGTGTAGAGGGAGCTTTACTCTGTTTCTAACCCCCGTGCTGTACCTGCCCTGGGAGTGTTTGCTGGGGACAGTGTAGAGGGTGCTTTACTCTGTATCTAACCCCATGCTGTACCTGTCCTGGGAGTGTTTGATGGGGACAGTGTAGAGGGAGCTTTACTCTGTCTAACCCCGTGCTGTACCTGTCCTGGGAGTGTTTGCTGGGGACAGTGTAGAGGGAGCTTTACTCTGTATCTAACCCTGTGTTGTACCTGTCCTGGGAGTGTTTGATGGGGACAGTGTAGAGGGAGCTTTACTCTGTATCTAACCCCGTGCCGTACCTGTCCTGGGAGTGTTTGATGGGGACAGTGTAGAGGGAGCTTTACTCTGTTTCTAACCCCCGTGCTGTACCTGCCCTGGGAGTGTTTGCTGGGGACACTGTAGAGGGTGCTTTACTCTGTATCTAACCCCGTGCTGTACCTGCCCCGGGAGTGTTTGCTGGGAACAGTGTAGAGGGAGATTTACTCTGTATAAAACTCCGTGCTGTACCTGTCCTGGGAGTGTTTGATGGGGACAGTGTAGAGGTTGCTTTACTCTGTATCTAACCCCATGCTTTACCTGTCCTGGGAGTGTTTGATGGGGACAGTGTAGAGGGAGCTTTACTCTGTCTAACCCCGTGCTGTACCTGTCCTGGGAGTGTTTGCTGGGGACAGTGTAGAGGGAGCTTTACTCTGTATCTAACCCTGTGTTGTACCTGTCCTGGGAGTGTTTGATGGGGACAGTGTAGAGGGAGCTATACTCTGTATCTAACTCTTTGCTGTACCTGTTCTGGGAGTGTTTGATGGGGACAGTGTAGAGGGTGCTTTACTCTGTATCTAACCCCGTGCTGTAGCTGCCATGGGAGTTTTTGATGGGGACAGCATAGAGGAACCCTTACTCTGTATCTAACCCTGTGCTGTACCTGTCCTGGGAGTGTTTGATGGGGACAGCGTGAGTGAGTGGTTGTGTCAGTGTATAAGTGAGTGAGTGTGTAAGTGTGAATTAGTTAGTGTGTGAGTATGTGAGTGAGTGACTGTGTCAAGAGTTACTGAATGTGTAATGGTGAGTTTGTGTAAGAGTGAGCAAGTCAGTGTGTGTGTGTATGTCAGTGTGAGTGATTGTGTAAGTGAGTTTGAGTGTGTGGGCGAGTTAGTGTGGAACAATGAGTGAGTAGGTGAGTGAGTGTGCGAGTGTGTGTGTAATAGTGGATGTGTAATAGTGGATGTGTAATAGTGGGTGTGTAATAGTGGGTGTGAGTGAGTGTGTGTGAGTGAGTGAGAGTGAGTGAGTGTAAGAGCGAGTGTGTGTGTGTGTGTGTGTGAAGGAATGTGTAAGAGTGAGTGAGGGAGTGTGAGTGAGTGTGCAAGTGAGTGCTTACGTATGAGAGAATAAGTGTGTGTAAGACTGAGTGAGTGGTGTGAATGTGTAAGTGAGAGTGTGAGAGTAAGTCAGTGTGTAATAATGAGTGAGTGTGTAGGAATAATTGAGTTTCAGTGTGTGAGCGAGTGTGTAATAGTGAGCAAGTGTGCATCAGGGTGTGTAAGCGTGATTTCGTTATTAAGTGCGTGATAGTGTGTGTTAGTGAGCGATTGTGTCAGGGTGTGAGTGAGTGTGTAAGAGTGAGTTAAATCTAACCCCTCGATTAGATTCCCGTCTGTAACTCACTCCCGGGTATCTGTTATTCTCTACATATGATGTGGAGATGCCGGCGTTGGACTGGGGTGAGCACAGTACGCAGTCTTACAACACCAGGTTAAAGTCCAACAGGTTTGTTTCGATGTCACTAGCTTTCGGAGCGCTGCTCCTTCCTCAGGTGGCAGGATTCACCTGAGGACGGAGCAGCGCTCCGAAAGCTAGTGACATCGAAACAAACCAGTTGGACTTTAACCTGGTGTTGTAAGACTTCGTCCTATTCTCTATATAAACTATCCTGAACCCCTCGATTAGATTCCAGTCTGTAACTCATTCCTGGGTATCTGTTATTCTGTATATAAACCATCCAGAACCCCTCGATTAGATTCCAGTCTGTAACGCACTCCTGGGTATCTGTTATTCTTTATATAAACTATCCTGAACCCCTCGATTAGATTCCAGTCTGTAACTCACTCCTGGGTATCTGTTATTCTATATATAAACTATCCTGAACCCCTCAATTAGATTCCTGTCTGTCACTCACTCCCGGGTATCAGTTATTCTATATATAAACTATCCCGAAGCCCTCGATTAGATTCCAGTCTGTAACTCACTCCCAGGTATCTGTTATTCTATATATAAACTATCCTGATCCCCTCGATTAGTTTCCAGTCTGTAACTCACTCCCGGGTATCTGTTATTCTGTATACCATCTATCCCGAAGCCCTCCATTAGATTGCAGTCAGTAATTCATTCCCAGATATAATCTATTCTGTGTATTAACCAATGATATGCCGGACTGAGATGAGGAGGAATTTTGTCACTCAGATGGTGGTGAATCCTGGGAATTCTCTATCCCAATGGGATGTGGAGACTCAGTCATTGAGCCGGTTCTGGACTGCGATTGATGGATCAACAAGAGGCACGTGGATAGGGCAGGAAGACGGTGTTGAAATGGAAGAATCTCCATGATCATATTGACTGGTGGAGTGAGTTCGAAGGGCTGAATGGACCAGTCCTGCTCCTATTCCTTGTGGTCTGTCATTGCTAATTATTTCTATGTTTATCTATTTAAGATTATCCGGAAAAATGGGATGGGAATGAATTCTGCATCGTTTTGGATTTGGATATTGGAGTAATCATCATTTGGGGTCAGTTCTGTTATGTTGATAATTTGCGATCTCTTTTCAAAATAAAACCCTTCCTTTGAAAACATTGCTTTGAAAACCGTGCTGTACCTGTCCTGGGAGTGTTTGATGGGGACAGCGTCGAGGAAGCTTTACTCTGTATACATCATCGTAATGTAGCTGCCCTTGGAGTGTTTGATGGGGACGGTTTAGAGGGATGTGTAATCTGTATGTAACCCCATGATGGACTTTTGCTAACAGTGTTTGATGGAGATTCTGAATCTTGAATTGATGTATTCTGTTAGTCTCCCCATCTTATCTGTCTCTGCATCTCTCTATCTCTCTCTGAGAATCTGTCTAAACAAATCCACGATCAGCAGTCAGCCATTTTAAGTTACTTAACGGTGGCCATTTTATGTGAGCACAACACTGAGACAATTCGGACAGTTGTCCAAGTTAGTGTCAAACAAAAACTGAAGGAAAGAGTTGTATTTAAACATGATATGTTGGGCAATGTGGATGTACAAATGGAGCTTGTACACCAGTCACTGAAAGAGGAGAGGGGGGTGCAGCAAGCAGTTAAGAAGGCCAATGACACGTTGGCCTTCATTGCAAGAGGGATTTGAATTCAGAAGTGGAGATGTCTTCCTGCAGTTACACAAGGCCTTGGTGAGACCACACCTGGAGTATTGCGTATAGTTTCGGTCTCCCTAACTGAGAAAGGATATAGTTGTCAAAGAGAGAGTGCAGCGGAGGGTCAATCGTCTGATAGGGAGGTTGCCGGACTGTCCTAGGAGGAGAGATTGGTTCAATAGGGCCTGAATGAGCCCTGTTTCTCCAACCTAACCCTGGAGATCAAATCCCACATTCCTGGTGATTTCTCCACTCTCAAAGATGGAAAGATATTGACTAAGTTTATAGCAGAAATTGACTGATTTCTAAATCGCATTGACATAAAGGGATATGGGGATAGTGTTGGGGAAAAGACATTGAAGTGAAGATATTTCACAGCTGGATTCACAGAATACAGACAGCAAAGTACCTTAAATTTTGGAAGTGCCACAAATGTTGTCAAACATTTGGGAAATGATTGGAAACAGTTTGGACTGAGATCTCCTCAGTGACCTGTGTGCAGACCCCACCCCCGACTTTCTGTCAGCAATGTCCCCCTCGGTGTGGTTCCTGTGTCTGCTAAGGAAGACACTTGTCCTGTCGATGGTTATGTTAATTCAGCAGTCAACAACAGATTCTGTCCTGTCCTTATTTCTGTCTTTGGTTTAACATTTGTTTCCCTCTGAATTTCTGACGTGTTTGGAATGACTATTCGTCTGTCGCCTTAGAAAGGCTTTCCATAGAATGAGTAAAAACCAGCAAGAAATCACAGAATGTGAGTTAAACACAACTTCATTTCTGCCTCCATTTTAAGAGAAGATTCCTGGCCAGACAAACAAAGCTCATTGCAAAGTTTCACTTCATATTTTACCTGTTGTTCACAGACAGATTTCTTCAATGAGCTGCTCTATAAATATAGATTCAATTTGACTTTTTCTCACTGAGATGTTAAGCTTATTCCTGAATCAATACAGGGTCATCGGCAACAACATCATTTTATTAGACAAGGAGGTTCAATGGGATTTTTCACTGAAATCCACTGATGTCAATTCCTGAGATTGGAATTTATAATGAAACAATTTGGATTCAATGAAAACGGTCAGTTTAATAACCCCAATGTCCTGACTGCCTCACGTCCTGGCACCCTCACACCATCACATCCTCATGTCCCCTAACCCTCACATCCTGACCCACTCACGTCCCCGAAACCTCACATCCTGACCCGCTGTGTACCTCTTTCTGTGTGTGTCCCTCGCTCTGTGTGGCCCCCTCTCTCTGTCCATCTCTGTATCCCTCTCTCCCTCTGTGTCCCTGTCTCTCTCTGTGTCCTTCTATCTCACTCTATCCCTCTCTTTTACTGAGTACCTCTTTCTCTCTGTGTCACTCTCTCTGTGTCCCTCTCCCTCTATGTATGGCCCTCTCCATGTCTCTCTCGCTGTGTACCTCTCTCTCTCTGTCCCACTCTCTCTCGCTGTGTCCCTCTCTGACCCCTCTCTCTCGCTGCGTCCCCCTCTCTCTCGCTGCGTCCCCCTCTCTCTCGCTGCGTCCCCCTCTCTCTCGCTGCGTCCCCCTCTCTCTCGCTGCGTCCCCCTCTCTCTCGCTGCGTCCCCCTCTCTCTCGCTGCGTCCCCCTCTCTCTCGCTGCGTCCCCCTCTCTCTCGCTGCGTCCCCCTCTCTCTCGCTGCGTCCCCCTCTCTCTCGCTGCGTCCCCCTCTCTCTCGCTGCGTCCCCCTCTCTCTCGCTGCGTCCCCCTCTCTCTCGCTGCGTCCCCCTCTCTCTCGCTGCGTCCCCCTCTCTCTCGCTGCGTCCCCCTCTCTCTCGCTGCGTCCCCCTCTCTCTCGCTGCGTCCCCCTCTCTCTCGCTGCGTCCCCCTCTCTCTCGCTGCGTCCCCCTCTCTCTCGCTGCGTCCCCCTCTCTCTCGCTGCGTCCCCCTCTCTCTCGCTGCGTCCCCCTCTCTCTCGCTGCGTCCCCCTCTCTCTCGCTGCGTCCCCCTCTCTCTCGCTGCGTCCCCCTCTCTCTCGCTGCGTCCCCCTCTCTCTCGCTGCGTCCCCCTCTCTCTCGCTGCGTCCCCCTCTCTCTCGCTGCGTCCCCCTCTCTCTCGCTGCGTCCCCCTCTCTCTCGCTGCGTCCCCCTCTCTCTCGCTGCGTCCCCCTCTCTCTCGCTGCGTCCCCCTCTCTCTCGCTGCGTCCCCCTCTCTCTCGCTGCGTCCCCCTCTCCCTCGCTGCGTCCCCCTCTCCCTCGCTGCGTCCCCCTCTCCCTCGCTGCGTCCCCCTCTCCCTCGCTGCGTCCCCCTCTCCCTCGCTGCGTCCCCCTCTCCCTCGCTGCGTCCCCCTCTCCCTCGCTGCGTCCCCCTCTCCCTCGCTGCGTCCCCCTCTCCCTCGCTGCGTCCCCCTCTCCCTCGCTGCGTCCCCCTCTCCCTCGCTGCGTCCCCCTCTCCCTCGCTGCGTCCCCCTCTCCCTCGCTGCGTCCCCCTCTCCCTCGCTGCGTCCCCCTCTCCCTCGCTGCGTCCCCAGTGTCTGAGTGAGTGTGTAAGTGCGAGTGAGTGTGTATAACAGTGAATGAGTGTGTCAGAGTCAGTGTGGATGTGAGTGTGTCATACAGTGATTGAGTGTAAGAGTGAGAATTGGTGAGAACTAGTGTGTGTGAGAGTGAGTCAGTATGAGTGTGTGTGTGTGTAAGTGTGTAAAGAGTGTGTTTGAATAAGAGTGACTGAGTGTATAAGAGTGAGCGTGTGAGTGAATGTGAATGTGCGAGTCTGTGGGCGTGGTTGTGAGCGGGTTGGTGTGTGAGTGATTAGTGTGTGAGTGGGTATGTGAGTGTGAGTGATTGCAAGTGTGGGTGTGTGTGTAAGACTGAGCGAGTTAATGTGTAAAAGTGAGTGAGTATGTGTGTGTAAGTGTGTGTATGTAAGAATGTGTGTGTAATAGTGTGAGAGTGAGGATGTGAGTGAGTGTGAGTATGTAAGATTGTGTGTGTGACAGTGTGTAAGAATGATAGTGTTTGTGTAAGTGTGAGTGTGTAAGTGTGAGTGTAAGAGGATTGTGCAAGCGTGAATGTGAGTGAGGAATTGTGTGTAAGTGAGTGTGAACAACTGAGTGTGTCTGTGTCTGAGTGAGAGTGATTGAGCGTGTAGGAGTGAGTGAATGTGTGAGTGTATGAGTGAGGATGTGAGTGTCTGAGTATGTATGAGTGAGTGTGAGTGAGTGTGAATGAGTAATTGTGTGTAAGTTAGTGTGAATGAGTGAGTCAGTCTGTGTGTGAGCGAGAGTGAGTGCGTGTGTAAGAGTGAGTGAGTGTGAGTGAATAATTGTGTGTGAGTGAGTCTGATCCTGAGTGAGTGTGTGTGAGTGAGTGAGCGTGTGAGTGCATGTGTGAGGATGTGTGTGCCTGAGTATGTATGACTGAGTGAGTGTGAGTGAGAGAGTGTGTAAGAGTCGGGGTGTAAGAGTGAGTGTGTGATTGGGTGAGTTAGTGTGTGTAAAAGTGAGTGTGGATGTAAGAGTTAGTGTGAGTGATTGTGTAAGTGTAAGTGTATAAGTGAGTGAGTGTAAGTGTGAATTAGTTAGCGTGTATGAGTATGTGAGTGAGTGTGTAATGGTGAGTGTGTAAGAGTGAGCGAGTCTGTGTGTGTATGTCAGAGTGAGTGATTGTGTAAGTCAGTTTGAGTGTGTGTGAGTGTGTGAGAGAGAGTTGGCGTGTAAGAATGAGTGAGTGGATTATTGAGAGTGAAAGAGTGTATCTGTATGTAATAGTGAGCATGTGATTGACTGTGTTGGGGTGAGAGTGAGTGATTATGTAAGAGTGAGTGTGAGTTAGCATGTGGGAGTGACAGTGTGTCAGAGTGACAGTGTGTCAGAGTGACAGTGTGTCAGAGTGACAGTGTGTGTGTGAGAGTGAGTGTGAGTGTGTTTAAGACTGAGTGATAGTGTGTGAGTGATAGTGTGTGAGTGATAGTGTGTGAGTGATAGTGTGTGAGTGATAGTGTGTGAGTGATAGTGTGTGAGTGATAGTGTGTGAGTGATAGTGTGTGAGTGATTGTGTGTGTGTGAGTGGGTGTGTGTGAGTGGGTGTGTGTGAGTGGGTGTGTGTGAGTGGGTGTGTGTGAGTGGGTGTGTGTGAGTGGGTGTGTGTGAGTGGGTGTGTGTGAGTGGGTGTGTGTGAGTGGGTGTGTGTGAGCGGGTGTGTGTGAGCGGGTGTGTGTGAGCGGGTGTGTGTGAGCGGGTGTGTGTGAGCGGGTGTGTGTGAGCGGGTGTGGGTGAGCGGGTGTGGGTGAGCGGGTGTGGGTGAGCGGAGTGTGGGTGAGCGGAGTGTGGGTGAGCGGAGTGTGGGTGAGCGGAGTGTGGGTGAGCGGAGTGTGGGTGAGCGGAGTGTGGGTGAGCGGAGTGTGGGTGAGCGGAGTGTGGGTGAGCGGAGTGTGGGTGAGCGGAGTGTGGGTGAGCGGAGTGTGGGTGAGCGGAGTGTGGGTGAGCGGAGTGTGGGTGAGCGGAGTGTGGGTGAGCGGAGTGTGGGTGAGCGGAGTGTGGGTGAGCGGAGTGTGGGTGAGCGGAGTGTGGGTGAGCGGAGTGTGGGTGAGCGGAGTGTGGGTGAGCGGAGTGTGGGTGAGCGGAGTGTGGGTGAGCGGAGTGTGGGTGAGCGGAGTGTGGGTGAGCGGAGTGTGGGTGAGCGGAGTGTGGGTGAGCGGAGTGTGGGTGAGCGGAGTGTGGGTGAGCGGAGTGTGGGTGAGCGGAGTGTGGGTGAGCGGAGTGTGGGTGAGCGGAGTGTGGGTGAGCGGAGTGTGGGTGAGCGGAGTGTGGGTGAGCGGAGTGTGGGTGAGCGGAGTGTGGGTGAGCGGAGTGTGGGTGAGCGGAGTGTGGGTGAGCGGAGTGTGGGTGAGCGGAGTGTGGGTGAGCGGAGTGTGGGTGAGCGGAGTGTGGGTGAGCGGAGTGTGGGTGAGCGGAGTGTGGGTGAGCGGAGTGTGGGTGAGCGGAGTGTGGGTGAGCGGAGTGTGGGTGAGCGGAGTGTGGGTGAGCGGAGTGTGGGTGAGCGGAGTGTGGGTGAGCGGAGTGTGGGTGAGCGGAGTGTGGGTGAGCGGAGTGTGGGTGAGCGGAGTGTGGGTGAGCGGAGTGTGGGTGAGCGGAGTGTGGGTGAGCGGAGTGTGGGTGAGCGGAGTGTGGGTGAGCGGAGTGTGGGTGAGCGGAGTGTGGGTGAGCGGAGTGTGGGTGAGCGGAGTGTGGGTGAGCGGAGTGTGGGTGAGCGGAGTGTGGGTGAGCGGAGTGTGGGTGAGCGGAGTGTGGGTGAGCGGAGTGTGGGTGAGCGGAGTGTGGGTGAGCGGAGTGTGGGTGAGCGGGTGTGGGTGAGCGGGTGTGGGTGAGCGGGTGTGGGTGAGCGGGTGTGGGTGAGCGGGTGTGGGTGAGCGGGTGTGGGTGTGGGTGAGAGTGAGTGAGCGGGTGTGGGTGAGAGTGAGTGAGCGGGTGTGGGTGAGAGTGAGTGAGTGGGTGTGGGTGAGAGTGAGTGTGTGGGTGAGAGTGAGGGTGTGGGTGAGAGTGAGTGAGTGGGTGTGGGTGAGTGAGTGAGTGGGTGTGGGTGAGTGAGTGAGTGGGTGTGGGTGAGTGAGTGAGTGGGTGTGGGTGAGTGAGTGAGTGGGTGTGGGTGAGTGAGTGGGTGTGGGTGAGTGAGTGAGTGTGGGTGAGTGAGTGGGTGTGGGTGAGTGAGTGGGTGTGGGTGAGTGAGTGGGTGTGGGTGAGTGAGTGGGTGTGGGTGAGTGTGAGAGCGTGAGTGTGAGAGACCGATTGAGTATGGAATCAGCGTGCAATAATGAGTGAGTCTGTAGTAATGAGTGAGTTTCAGTGTGTAAGTGAGTGTGAGTGAGTGATTGTGTAATGGTGAGTGAGTGTGAGTCGGGGTGTGTAAGAGTGAGTTAATGAGTGAGAGTATGTTAGTGAGTGATTGTGCAAGAGTGTGTGAGTATGTGTGTGTGTGAGACTGATTGAGTGAGTGTGTGAGAGTGAGTGAGTGTGGAATCAGTGTGTAATAATGAGTGAGTCTATAGGAATGAGTGAGTTTCAGTGTGTAAGTGAGTGTGAGTGAGTGTGTAAGCGTGAGTTAAATCCACTCGATTAGATTGCACACTGTATCGCACTGCAGTGTATCTGTTAACTGTGAGTGTGTGCAAGAGTGAGCGAGCCAGTGTGTGTGATTGTGTAAGTGAATTTGAGTGTGTGAGCGAGTTTGTGTGTAAGAAAGAGTGAGTGTGCGAGTGTGTGTGTGTTATAGTGGGGGTGAGTGTGTGTGTAAGAGTGAATGATTAAGTGTGTGAGGGAGTGTGAGTGCGAGTTTGTAGCAGTGTGTGTGAGTGAATGTATAAGAGTGAGTGAGTGTGTGTGTGATTGAATGTGTAAAGGTGAGTGGGGGGTGTGAGTGAGTGTTTAAGTGTGAGAGAGTGTGTGAGAGACTGAGTGAGTGTGTGAGAGTAAGTGAGTGTGTAATAATGAGTGAGGGTGTAGGAATACGAGTGTGAGTGAGTGTGTAATGGTGAGCGAGTGTGAGTCAGGGTGTGTAAGAGTGAGTTAGTGAGTGTGTTAGTGAGTGATTGTGTACAACTGTGTGAGTGAGTGTGTAAGCGTGAGTTAAATCCACTCGATTAGATTGCACACTGTATCGCACTGCAGTGTATCTGTTAACTGTGAGTGTGTGCAAGAGTGAGCGAGTCTTGCACGACTAGAGAGCTTGATTAGATTCCAGTCTGTAACTCACTCCCGGGTATCTGTTATTCAATATATAAACCATTGTGAACCCCTCGATTAGATTCCAGTCTGTAACTCACTCCCAGGTACCTGTTATTCTATATATAAACACCCCTGAATCCCTCAATTAGATCCTGCTCCTATTCCTTGTGGTCTGTTATTGCTAATTATCTCTCTGTTTATCTATTTCAGAGTATCCAGAAAAGTGGGATGGGAATGAATTCGGCATCGTTTTGGATTTGGATATTGGAGAAATCATCATTTGGGATAAGTTCTGTTACGTTGATAATTTCCTATCTTCTTTAAAAATAAAACCCTTCCTTTGGAAACATTGCCTCATTCCCTCTACTTGCTGTAAATATCCTGGCAGCTTCTGTTTTGGAAACTGTAGAGGAACATTTATTCCCTTTGTAACCCCATGCTGAACCTGTCCTGGGTGTTTGCTGGGGACAGTGTAGAGGGAGCTTTACTCTGTATCTGACCCTGTGCTGTACCTGCCCTGGGAGTGTTTGATGGGGACAGTGTAGAGGGAGCTTTACTCTGTATCTAACCCCGTGCTGTACCTGCCCTGGGAGTGTTTGATGGTGACAGTGTCGAGGGAGCATTACTCTTTATCTAACCCCGTGCAGTACCTGTCCTGGGAATGTTTGATGGGTCTTTAAGAGAAGATTCCTGGCCACAAAAACAAAGCTCATTGCAAAGTTTCACTTCATATTTTACATGTTGCTCACAGACAGATTTCTTCAATGAGCTGCTCTATAAATTTGGATTCAATTTGATTTATTCACACTGTGAGATGTCAAGCTTATTCCTCAATCAATACAGGGTCATCGGCAACAACATCGTTTTATTAGACAAGGAGGTTCAATGGGATTTTTTCACTGAAATCATCTGATGTCATTTATTGAGATTAGAATTTATAATGAAACAATTTGGATTGAATGAAAACGGTTAGTTTGATAACCCCAACTGCTTTCTGTTAACTCGCCCGTCACTCTCCACTCTCACCTTGTTTTTAAGTTGGGGAATTCTGCTGGCAGCTTGTGCACAGGAAGAGCCCCAAAATGGTGGCACTTTCAAAATTAAGTTCAGAGTCTCTGAAGATGGATTTCTTTCTCTCTTTCTACTTGAACATGTACACACTGACAGCAGGCATATTGATTGCACAGCAAGATTCCCCAGTCAGAAATGTGATCATGGTGGAAAATTCCCCTACGTCCCCTGTGGAAAGGTTGAATTAACTCCCTCATTCCCACGTTTAAGTTTAAGACTTTTAACTCATGACCTTCAAACATTTTGTAGTCCGTGAGCTACTTTTTAATAAGTGTGGTTAATGTTGCTGTGTTTTTTGAAAATATTTTCATTCCGATGAGGACGGACATAACAACATACAAACAATCAGTCAGTCACAACACAAACAAAATACTATTCTCCTCATTTGACATTTATTCCTTTATTTCCATTAAACCTTTCCGCTCTTCCCTCCCCTTACCCACTGGCAACAAACAGATCTGTAAATAGAGACAAGAACAGCTTCCATCTCGTCCAGAAACCCCCATCTGAGCCACAAAGGGCTAACTTTAGTTTCTCAAGTTTAAGGAATTCCGCAATATCCCTCAACCATGTCGATATTTTTGGCGGATCTTCTGACTTCCCTTCCAATAAAATTAGCCTCCGGGCGATCAATGTGGCAAAGGCCACCACATCGGCCCCGTCCCCACCTATTAGTCCCGGTACTTCCGACACCCCAGAAATTGCCTCGTGGTCCCAGTAATATTCCCACCTCCACAACTTTTGTTCGTGTTGAAATAGCGAGAGCCAGAAGCCCACAAATCGTGGACGTGACCAGAAGATGTGGACATGGTTAACTGGTCCTCCTTTACACTCTCACATTTATCTTCTTCCTCTGTGAGGAATCTGCTCATTCGTTCCTGTGTCATATGGGCCCCTGTGTACATCCTTGAATTGTATCAAGCCCATCCGAGCACATGAAGATGTCGCATTGACCCTGTGTATAATCTCACTCCATAGTCCCCATTCCAACTCCATATCCAACTCTTCCTTCCACTTTTGTTTCATCTCTTCAATCGCTGCTTTCTTTCTGTCCATCGGCCACCTGTAAATGTTAATAATTCTCCCATCACCAACTCAGCTGGGAGGAGCAATTTCTCCAGCAGCTTGTTCTCCGGTAGGCAAACGAACGAGGACAACTCCTTTTTCACCAAGTTTCATCATTGAAGATAATTAAACTTCACCTCCCTCTGCATTTTATGTTTCTCCCTCAATTCTTCAAATCTACTTTCCAACAAGTCTGTAACCTGTCTCAGCCCAGCTTTATGCCACTGTTTAAATATTGTATCCAGTCTTGCCGCTGGGGTGAATCGGTGGTTTCCATAAATAGGGGCTTGCACCGTCAAGTTTACCAAAGCAAAATGGCATCTCCGCTTGCTCCAGATGTTGAAGGAAGATGCCAGCACCGGGCTTTGTGTCAACCTCCCCGGGGGAAATGGGAGTGCAGCTGCAGCGGAAGTCTGCAAACTAGCCCCCTTACACGATTCTTCCACCACCTGTACCCATTCCGCTTCTTCCTCTCCCCACCATTGCCCAATCTTCTCCAAATTCACCGCCCAATAATAATACAAAAGATTGGGAAGCACCAACCCTCCCACCCACCCATTCTTTTTAAATATGAGCTGGTCTTTTTGAAGAGAAATCCAATTAATCACCTTCCAGTTACCGATGGAGAAGTCATCTGCCGCATTTTCTATCTGATTAGAGCAGGGTGTCTGTGTGAGGGTAAGTGTGTTACTGTGTGTGTGGACTTTTCTCTATCTGTCTATCTGCCAGTCGCCCTGGTCCAAGATTATATTTCACTCTCCATAGATGCTGCCTGACCTGCTCAGTATTTTCCTGCATTGGTACAAGAGCGCGGAGGTAAGGCTGAACTTATACAAGACACTAGTTAGACCTCAGCTGGAATATTGTGGACAGTTCTGGGTGCCACACTGTAGGAAGGATGTGAACACACTGGAGCGAGTGCAGAGGAGGTTCACAAGAATGGTTCAGGAATGAGATACTTCAGTGATGAGGTTAGATTGGAGAGGTTGGGTCTGTTCTCCACGGAGAGAAATGGCCAAGAGGAGATGAGATAGAGGTGTTCAAATCTTGGGGGTGCCGGACAGAGTAGACAGGGAGAAACGGTTCCCACTATTAAGAAGATCAAGAACGAGATGGCAGAGAATTAAAGTGAATTGGAAAAGAAGCAAATATGATGTGAGAAAATGGAAACAGTATAGTGTAGAGAGAGCCCTGCTCGATATCTGACCCCGTGCTGTACCTGTCCTGGGAGTGTTTGATGGGGACAGTGTAGAGGGAGCTTTACTCTGTATCTAACCCCGTACTGTACCTGTCCTGGGAGTGTTTGATGGGGACAGTGTAGAGGGAGCTTTACTCTGTATCTGACCCCGTGCTGTACCTGTCCTGGGAGTGTTTGATGGGGACAGTGTAGAGGGAGCTTTACTCTGTATCTAACCCCATGCTGTACCTGTCCTGGGAGTGTTTGATGGGGACAGTGTAGAGGGTGCTTTACTCAGTATGTAACCCCGTGCTGTACCTGCCCTGGGAGTGTTTGATGGGGACAGTGTAGAGAGAGCTTTACACTGTATCTAACCCCATGCTGTACCTGTCCTGGGAGTGTTTGATGGGGACAGTGTGAGGGAGCTTCACACTGTATCTAACCCCATGCTGTACCTGTCCTGGGAGACTTTGATGGGGACGGTGTAGAGGGAGCTTTACTCTGTATCTAACCTCATGCTGTACCTGTCCTGGGAGTGTTTGATGGGGGACAGTGTAGAGAGAGCTTTACTCTGTATCTGACCCTGTGCTGTACCTGTCCTGGGAGTGTTTGATGGGGACAGTGTAGAGGGTGCTTTACTCTGTATCTAACCCCGTGCTGAACCTGTCCTGGGAGTGTTTGATGGGGACAGTGTAGAGGGAGCTTTACTCTGTATCTAACCCCGTACTGTACCTGTCCTGGGAGTGTTTGATGGGGACAGTGTAGAGGGAGCTTTACTCTGTATCTAACCCCGTGCTGTACCTGTCCTGGGAGTGTTTGATGGGGACAGTGTAGAGGGAGCTTTACTCTGTATCGAAACCCATGCTGTACCTGCCCTGGGAGTGTTTGATGGGGACAGTGTAGAGGGTGCTTTACTCAGTATGTAACCCCGTGCTGTACCTGCCCTGGGAGTGTTTGATGGGGACAGTGTAGAGAGAGCTTTACATTGTATCTAACCCCGTGCTGTACCTGTCCTGGGAGTGTTTGATGGGGACAGTATAGAGGGAGATTTACTCTGTATCTAACCCCGTGCTGTACCTGTCCTGGGAGTGTTTGATGGGGACAGTGTAGAGGGAGCTTTACTCTGTATCGAAACCCATGCTGTACCTGTTCTGGGAGTGTTTGATGGGGACAGTGTAGAGGGAGCTTTACTCTGTATCTAACCCCATACTGTACCTGTCCTGGGAGTGTTTGATGGGGACAGTGTAGAGGGTGCTTTACTCAGTATGTAACACCGTGCTGTACCTGCCCTGGGAGTGTTTGATGGGGACAGTGTAGTGAGAGCTTTACACTGTATCTAACCCCATGCTGTACCTGTCCTGGGAGTGTTTGATGGGGACAGTGTGAGGGAGCTTCACACTGTATCTAACCCCATGCTGTACCTGTCCTGGGAGTGTTTGATGGGGACGGTGTAGAGGGAGCTTTACTCTGTATCTAACCTCATGCTGTACCTGTCCTGGGAGTGTTTGATGGGGGACAGTGTAGAGAGAGCTTTACACTGTATCTAACCCCATGCTGTACCTGTCCTGGGAGTGTTTGATGGGGACAGTGTGAGGGAGCTTCACACTGTATCTAACCCCATGCTGTACCTGTCCTGGGAGTGTTTGATGGGGACGGTGTAGATGGAGCTTTACTCTGTATCTAACCCCGTGCTGTACCTGCCCTGGGAGTGTTTGATGGGGACAGTGTAGAGAGAGCTTTACACTGTATCTAACCCCGTGCTGTACCTGCCTGGGAGTGTTTGATGGGGACAGTGTAGAGGGAGCTTTACTCTGTATCTAACCCCGTGCTGTACCTGTCCTGGGAGTGTTTGATGGGGACAGTGTAGAGGGAGCTTTACTCTGTATCGAAACCCATGCTGTACCTGTCCTGGGAGTGTTTGATGGGGACAGTGTAGAGGGAGCTTTACTCAGTATGTAACCCCATGCTGTACCTGTCCTGGGAGTGTTTGATGGGGACAGTGTAGAGGGTGCTTTACTCAGTATGTAACCCCGTGCTGTACCTGCCCTGGGAGTGTTTGATGGGGACAGTGTAGAGAGAGCTTTACACTGTATCTAACCCCATGCTGTACCTGTCCTGGGAGTGTTTGATGGGGACAGTGTGAGGGAGCTTCACACTGTATCTAACCCCATGCTGTACCTGTCCTGGGAGACTTTGATGGGGACGGTGTAGAGGGAGCTTTACTCTGTATCTAACCTCATGCTGTACCTGTCCTGGGAGTGTTTGATGGGGGACAGTGTAGAGAGAGCTTTACTCTGTATCTGACCCTGTGCTGTACCTGTCCTGGGAGTGTTTGATGGGGACAGTGTAGAGGGTGCTTTACTCTGTATCTAACCCCGTGCTGAACCTGTCCTGGGAGTGTTTGATGGGGACAGTGTAGAGGGAGCTTTACTCTGTATCTAACCCCGTACTGTACCTGTCCTGGGAGTGTTTGATGGGGACAGTGTAGAGGGAGCTTTACTCTGTATCTAACCCCGTGCTGTACCTGTCCTGGGAGTGTTTGATGGGGACAGTGTAGAGGGAGCTTTACTCTGTATCGAAACCCATGCTGTACCTGCCCTGGGAGTGTTTGATGGGGACAGTGTAGAGGGTGCTTTACTCAGTATGTAACCCCGTGCTGTACCTGCCCTGGGAGTGTTTGATGGGGACAGTGTAGAGAGAGCTTTACATTGTATCTAACCCCGTGCTGTACCTGTCCTGGGAGTGTTTGATGGGGACAGTATAGAGGGAGATTTACTCTGTATCTAACCCCGTGCTGTACCTGTCCTGGGAGTGTTTGATGGGGACAGTGTAGAGGGAGCTTTACTCTGTATCGAAACCCATGCTGTACCTGTTCTGGGAGTGTTTGATGGGGACAGTGTAGAGGGAGCTTTACTCTGTATCTAACCCCATACTGTACCTGTCCTGGGAGTGTTTGATGGGGACAGTGTAGAGGGTGCTTTACTCAGTATGTAACACCGTGCTGTACCTGCCCTGGGAGTGTTTGATGGGGACAGTGTAGTGAGAGCTTTACACTGTATCTAACCCCATGCTGTACCTGTCCTGGGAGTGTTTGATGGGGACAGTGTGAGGGAGCTTCACACTGTATCTAACCCCATGCTGTACCTGTCCTGGGAGTGTTTGATGGGGACGGTGTAGAGGGAGCTTTACTCTGTATCTAACCTCATGCTGTACCTGTCCTGGGAGTGTTTGATGGGGGACAGTGTAGAGAGAGCTTTACACTGTATCTAACCCCATGCTGTACCTGTCCTGGGAGTGTTTGATGGGGACAGTGTGAGGGAGCTTCACACTGTATCTAACCCCATGCTGTACCTGTCCTGGGAGTGTTTGATGGGGACGGTGTAGAGGGAGCTTTACTCTGTATCTAACCCCGTGCTGTACCTGCCCTGGGAGTGTTTGATGGGGACAGTGTAGAGAGAGCTTTACACTGTATCTAACCCCGTGCTGTACCTGCCTTGGAGTGTTTGATGGGGACAGTGTAGAGGGAGCTTTACTCTGTATCTAACCCCGTGCTGTACCTGTCCTGGGAGTGTTTGATGGGGACAGTGTAGAGGGAGCTTTACTCTGTATCGAAACCCATGCTGTACCTGTCCTGGGAGTGTTTGATGGGGACAGTGTAGAGGGAGGTTTACTCAGTATGTAACCCCGTGCTGTACCTGCCCTGGGAGTGTTTGATGGGGACAGTGTGAGGGAGCTTCACACTGTATCTAACCCCATGCTGTACCTGTCCTGGGAGTGTTTGATGGGGGACAGTGTAGAGAGAGCTTTACTCTGTATCTGACCCTGTGCTGTACCTGTCCTGGGAGTGTTTGATGGGGACAGTGTAGAGGGAGCGTTACTCTGTATCTAACCCCGTGCTGTACCTGTCCTGGGAGTGTTTGATGGGGACAGTGTAGAGGGTGCTTTACTCTGTATCTAACCCCGTGCTGAACCTGTCCTGGGAGTGTTTGATGGGGACAGTGTAGAGGGAGCTTTACTCTGTATCTAACCCCGTGCTGTACCTGTCCTGGGAGTGTTTGCTGGGGACAGTGTAGAGGGAGCTTTACTCTGTATCTAACCCTGTGCTGTACCTGTCCTGGGAGTGTTTGATGGGGACAGTGGAGAGGGAGCTTTACTCTGTATCTAACCCCGTGCTGTACCTGTCCTGGGAGTGTTTGCAGGGGACAGTGTAGCGGGAGCTTTACTCTGTACCTAACCCCGTGCTGTACCTGTCCTGGGAGTGTTTGATGGGGACAGTGTAGAGGTTGCTTTACTCTGTATCTAACCCCGTGCTGTACCTGTCCTGGGAGTGTTTGATGGGGACAGTGTAGAGGGAGCTTTACTCTGTATCTAACCCCGTGCTGTACCTGTCCTGGAAGTGTTTGATGGGGACAGTGTAGAGGGAGCTTTACTCTGTATCTAACCCCGTGCTGTTCCTGTCCTGGGAGTGTTTGCTGGGGACAGTGGAGAGGGTGCTTTACTCTGTATCTAACCCCGTGCTGTACCTGCCCTGGGAGTGTTTGATGGGGACAGTGGCGAGGGAGCTTTACTCTGTATCTAACTCTGTGCTGTACCTGTCCTGGGAGTGTTTGATGGGGACAGTGTAGAGGGTGCTTTACTCTGTATCTAACCCCATGCTGTAGCTGCCCTGGGAGTGTTTGATGGGGACAGCAGAGAGGAACCCTTACTCTGTATCTAACCCCGTGCTGTACCTGTCCTGGGAGTGTTTGATGGGGACAGCATAGAGGAACCCTTACTCTGTATCTGACCCCGTGCTGTACCTGTCCTGGGAGTGTTTGATGGGGACATCGTGAGTGAGTGGTTGTTTCAGTGTATAAGTGAGTGAGTGTGTAAGTGGGAATGAGTTTGTGTGTGAGTATGTGAGTGAGTGACTGTGTCAAAAGTTACTGAATGTGTAATGGTGAGTTTGTGTAAGAGTGAGCAAGTCAGTGTGTGTGTGTATGTCAGTGTGAGTCATTGTGTCAGTCAGTTTGAGTTTGTGAGTGAGTGTGTGTGAGTGGTGGTGTGTAAGAATTAGTGAGTGGGTTATTGAGTGTGAAAGAGTGTGTAGGAGTGAGTGTGTGTTAGCATGTGGGTGTGATAGTGTGTCAGAGTGATAGTGAGTGTGTGAGAGTGTGTGTGTGTAAGACCGAGTGAGTGTGTGAGACTAAGTGAGTGTGTGTGAGTCAATGTGTAATAATGAGTGAGTCTGTAGGAATGAGTGAGTTTCAGTCTGTATGTGAGTGTGAGTGAGTGTAATCGTGAGCGAATGTGAGTCAGGATGTGTAACAGTGAGTTAGTGAGAGTGTGTGTTAGTGAGTGATTGTGTAAGAGTGTGAGTGAGTGTGTCAGACTGTGTGATTGAGTGTGTGCGCGTAAGAGTGAGTGACTGTATAAGTGTGAGTGTATGAGTGAGTGTGTAAGTGTGAACGAGTTAGTGTGTGTGAGTATGTGAGTGAGTGACTGTCAAGAGTGACTGAGTGTGTAATGGTGAGTGTGTGTAGGAGTGAGTGAATCAGTGTGTACGTATATCAATGTGAGTGATTGTGTAAATCAGTTTGAGTGTGTGAGTGAGTGTGAGCTAGTATGTAAGAATGAGTGAGTAGGTGATTGAGTGTGAAAGTGTGTGTCTGTGTGTAATTGTGAGAGTGTGAAGAACTGTGTGAGTCAGTATGCAAGAGTGATGTGTGTTAGCATCTGGGAGTGATTGTGTCAGAGTGACAGGTGTGTAAGAATGAGTGTGTGACTGTGACAGTGAGTGTGTGACAGTGAGTGTGTGAGTGAGTGTGTGTGCGACTGAGTGAGTGTGTGAAAGTAAGTGAGGGTGTGTGGATCAGTGTATACTAATGAGTGAGTCTATAGGAATGAGTGAGCGTGAGTGAGTCAGTGTGTAATAGTGAGCGAGTGTGACAGAGGTGTGTAAGAGTGAGTTAGTGAGTGAGAATGTTAGTGCGTGATTGTGTAAGTGTGTGAGCGAGTGTGTAAGCGTATGCGTGTGAGCGAGTGTGTAAGAGTGTGTGAGAGAGTGAGTGAAATCTACCCCCTCAATTAGATTGCACACTGTGTTGCACTCCAGTATATCTGTTAACAGTGAGTGTGTGTTAGGGTGACTGTGTGTAAGAGTGAGTGAGTCAGTGTGTGAGTATGTAAGTGTGGGTGATTGTGTAAGTGAGTTTGAGTGTGTGGGCGAGTTAGTGTGGAAGAATGAGTGAGTGTGCGAGTGTGTGTAATAGTGGGTGCGAGTGAGTGTGTATGAGTGAGTGAGTGTGTATGAGTGAGTGAGTGTGTAAGAGCGAGTGTGTGTGTGTGTGAAGGAATGTGTAAGAGTGAGTGAGGGAGTGTGAGTGAGTGTGCAAGTGAGTGCTTACGTATGAGAGAATGAGTGTGTGTAAGACTGAGTGAGTGGTGTGAATGTGTAAGTGAGAGTGTGAGAGTAAGTCAGTGTGTAATAATGAGTGAGTGTGTAGGAATAATTGAGTTTCAGTGTGTGAGCGAGTGTGTAATAGTGAGCAAGTGTGCGTCAGGGTGCGTAAGCGTGATTTTGTTATTAAGTGCGTGATAGTGTGTGTTAGTGAGCGATTGTGTCAGGGTGTGAGTGAGTGTGTAAGAGTGAGTTAAATCTAACCCCTCAATTTGGTTTCACTCTGTAACGCACTTCTGGGTATCTGTTATTCTCCATATAAACTATCCTGAACTCCTCGATTAGATTCCCGTCTGTAACTCACTCCCGGGTATCTGTTATTCTCTACATATGATGTGGAGATGCCGGCGTTGGACTGGGGTGAGCACAGTACGAAGTCTTACAACACCAGGTTAAAGTCCAACAGGTTTGTTTCGATGTCACTAGCTTTCGGAGCGCTGCTCCTTCATCAGGTGGCAGGATTCACCTGAGGAAGGAGCAGCGCTCCGAAAGCTAGTGACATCGAAACAAACCTGTTGGACTTTAACCTGGTGTTGTAAGACTTTGTACTATTCTCTATATAAACTATCCTGAACCCCTCGATTAGATTCCAGTCTGTAACTCACTCCTGGGTATCTGTTATTCTATATATAAACTATCCTGATCCCCTCGATTAGATTCCAGTCTGTAACTCACTCCTGGGTATCTGTTGTTCTATTATAAACTATCCTGAACCCCTCGATTAGATTCCAGCCTGTCACTCACTCCCGGGTATCTGTTATTCTATATATAAACTATCCCGAAGCCCTCGATTAGATTCCAGTCTGTAACTCACTCCTGGGTATCTGTTATTCTGTATATCATCTATCCCGAAGCCCTCCATTAGATTGCAGTCAGTAATTCATTCCCAGATATAATCTATTCTGTGTATTAACCAACGATATGCCGGACTGAGATGTGGAGGAATTTTGTCACTCAGATGGTGGTGAATCCTGGGAATTCTCTATCCCAGAGGGATGTGGAGACTCAGTCATTGAGCCGGTTCTAGACTGCGATTGATTGATCAACAAGAGGCACGGGGATAGGGCAGGAAGACGGTGTTGAAATGGAAGAATCTCCATGATCATATTGACTGGTGGAGTGAGTTCGAAGGGCTGAATGGACCAGTCCTGCTCCTATTCCTTGTGGTCTGTCATTGCTAATTATTTCTATGTTTATCTATTTAAGATTATCAGGAAAAGTGGGATGGAAATGAATTCGGCATCGTTTTGGATTTGGATATTGGAGTAATCACCATTTGGGGTCAGTTCTGTTATGTTGATAATTTGCGATCTCTTTTCAAAATAAAACCCTTCCTTTGAAAACATTGCTTCATTCCCTCTACTTGCTGTAAATATCCTGGCAGCGTCTGTTGTGGAAATTGGAGAGGAACATTTATTCCGTTTGTAACCCCGTGGTGCACCTGTCCTGGTAGTGTTTGATGGGACAGTGTAGAGGGAGCTTTACTCTGTATCTAACCCCGTGCTGTACCTGTCCTGGGAGTGTTTGATGGGGCAGTGTAGAGGGAGCTTTACTCTCTTTCTAACCCCGTGCTGTACCTGTCCTGCGAGTGTTTGATGGGGCAGTGTAGAGGGAGCTTTACTCTGTATCTAACACCATGCTGCACCTGTCCTGGAAGTGTTTGATGGGGTCAGTGCAGAGGGAGCTTTACTCTATATCTAACCCTGTGCTGTACCTGTCCTGGGAGTGTTTGATGGGGAGAGTGTAGAGGGAGCTTTACTCTGTATCTAACCCCATGCTGTACCTGTACTGGGAGTGTTTGATGGGGACAGTGTAGAGGGAGCTTTACTCTGTATCTAACCCTGTGCTGTACCTGTACTGGGAGTGTTTGATGGGGACAGCATAGAGGAACCCCTACTCTGTATCTAACCCCGTGCTGTACCTGTCCTGGGAGTGTTTGATGGGGACAGTGTAGAGGGAGCTGTACTCTATATCTGACCCTGTGCTGTACCTGTCCTGGGAGTGTTTGATGGGGACAGGGTAGAGGGTGCTTTACACTGTATCTAACCTCGTGCTGTACCTGTCCTGGGAGTGTTTGATGTGGACAGTGTAGAGGGAGATTTACTCTGTATCTAACCCCACGCTGTACCTGTCCTGGGAGTGTTTGATGGGGACAGTGTAGAGGGAGCTTTACACTGTATCAACCCTGTGCTGTACCTGTCCTGGGAGTGTTTGATGGGGACAGTGTAGAGGGAGCTTTACTCTGTATCTGACCCTGTGCTGTACCTGTCCTGGGAGTGTTTGATGTGAGCAGTGTAGAGGAAACCTTACTCTGTATCTAACCCCGTGCTGTACCTGTCCTGGGAGTGTTTGATGGGGACAGTGTAGAGGGAGCTGTACTCTGTATCTGACCCTGTGCTGTACCTGTCCTGGGAGTGTTTGATGGGGACAGTGTAGAGGCAGCTTTACTCTGTATCTGACCCCGTGCTGTACCTGCCCTGGGAGTGTTTGATGTGGGGACAGTGTAGAGGGAGCTTTACTCTGTATCTAACCCCGTGCTGTCCCTGTCCTGGGAGTGTTTGATGGGGACAGTGTGGAGGGTGCTTTACTCTGTATCTAACCCCGTGCTGTCCCTGTCCTGGGAGTGTTTGCTGGGGACAGTGTAGAGGGAGCTTTACTTTGTATCTAACCCCGTGCTGTACCTGTCCTGGGAGTGTTTGATGTGGACAGTGTAGAGGAAACCTTACTCTGTATCTAACTCCTTATTCATGGGTCACTAAACGCTAGCGTGCGGGTACATTAAGCA
This sequence comes from Scyliorhinus torazame, assembly GCF_047496885.1. Taxonomy (NCBI): domain Eukaryota; kingdom Metazoa; phylum Chordata; class Chondrichthyes; order Carcharhiniformes; family Scyliorhinidae; genus Scyliorhinus; species Scyliorhinus torazame. The sequence goes on from NC_092710.1 coordinate 34,078,852, forward strand.
ATCAGGAGGTCCAATGGTACGTTAACTTTCATCGCTCGGGGTTATTAGTACAGGGGTTAAGATGACTTGCTGCAATTGTTCAGAGCAATGGTCACAACACACCTGGACCATTGTGTAGAGTTTTGTTCTCCATATATAAGGAAGGATATACTTGCTGTAGAAGGAGTGTAACGGAGATTCACCAGACAAATCCCTGGGATGGTGAAGTTGTCTGATGAGGAGAGATTGAGGAAAATGTACCCGTGTTCCCGAGAGTGCCGAAAAATGAGAGGTGATCTTGAAACATACACAATTCATACGGGGCATCACAAGATAGATGTAGGTTGGATGATCATTCTGACTGGTGAGATTAGAACCAGGGGAAGGGGGGCACAGTCTCAAACCATAAGACATAGAAGCAGAATTAGGACACTCGGCCCATCGAGTCTGCTCCGCCATTCAATCATGGGTAATATTTTTCTAATTCCCATTCTCCTGCCGTCTCTCCATAAACCCTGATCCCCTTATTGATCAAGAACCTATCTATCTCTGTCTTAGAGATACTCAGTGATTTGGCCTCCACACCCTTCTGCGGCAAAGAGTTCCACAGATTCACCACCCTCTGGCTGAAGAAATTCCTCCTCATCTCTGTTTAAAAGGATCGTCCCTTTAGTCTGAGATGGTGTCCTCTGCTTCTAATTGTTCCTACAAGTGGAAACATCCTCTCCACGTCCACTCTATCCAGGCCTCGCAGTATCCTGTAAGTTTCAATAAGATCCCCCCTCATCCTTCTGACCGCCAACGAGTACAGACCCAGTGTCCTTAACCATTCATCATACGACAAGTTCTTCATTCCAGGGAACATTCTTGTGAACCTACTCTGGACCCTTTCCAAGGCCAGCACATCCTTCCTTAGATACTGGGCCCAAAACTGCTCACAATACTCCAAATGGGATCTGCCTAGAGCCTTATACAGCCTCAGAAGTACGTCTCTGGTCTTGTATTCTCGCCCTCTTGACATGAATGCTCAGAATCAGGGGTAGACCATTGCAGACTGAGATGAGGAGGAATTTCTTCATTAAGAGGGTGGAGACTCCAGAGGGTTGTGGAAGCTCAATCATTGAGCATGTTCCAGACACAAATCGAGTGTGTATAATGCAATAGGAATGTGTGTGTGAGTGTGCGTGCGTCTGTGCGTGCCAGGATCTGTTTGAATGGTGGAGCAGACTCGATGGGCCAAACCGCCTACACCTGCTCATATTTTCCTTTGAGACTTAAATGCGTATACACACACAGATTCACAGATACACACACACACACACACACACATGCGCGTGCACACACTGACTGATACATACACGGGTCCAGATACATGCATACATACACACACATGCGTGCATAGACACATGCGTGTACACACACATTGCCGCACACACACATATATATTAGCCATTTAAGACCATTTGATAGAATGCTACACATCCCAGTTTGCCAATGACACCAAACATTAGACAGCATTGGAAGCAACATAGCTGGAAATATCAAATTGCAGGGAGATATTATCCTTTTGGCAGTAGACTGAACTGGTGGACGTGTTTCTGTGTTGGGAAATGTAAGATGATGTACTTTAGACTTAAAAAGGATAGAACCGTGATCTTTATAAACGATGAGAAGACAGAAACAGTGGAAGTTTAAACTGTACAGATATTTCACAGCTAGATTCACACACACACAATACAGACAGCAATGTATGGTAGATTTTGGAAGTTCCACAAATGTTGTCAAGTGCAGTGCGAGGCGTACCTCAATGTTTCAGTCTTACTGAGAAACTGTCAGCCCACAGGGACAACATTTTTGTATAATAGGATTGAAGCACAAGTTCAAATAGTTTTGTTTCAAAGTTTAAAATAACCAGTCATTTTTCTGTGCAGCTTTCGGAATCTGTCAGTGGAATTTAGGTTATACAGGCAAGTGTTAACAAGAGTATTGGGAACTGATTAGAAGTTTTGATGGAGATATTCCTGCATTATGGAAATGTGTGAGATCTATTTAGGGTTGGGGAATGGATTGATCAAAGGATGTAGTTTTTTGTTATCTATATCAGACTGACAGCCTTGAAGATTCACAACTTCCATGTGCTGAAATAAAGGTTTGATTAACAAAGGCCTATTATTCAAATACTTCAGACAAGTGACAAAACAACAATAACAGAGAATATACAAACCGAGACAAGCAGACACCTGGAATCGGAGCTTAAACTTCATGTTTAAATGTGAAGGGCTGAAATAAGCAAGAGTCCACCCTGGGATTCGGTGCAATTTGAGTTCTGCTTTTCCATAAAATAAAAATAACTATCTGCAATGAAAAATTCTTTGGACAGGACAGAGGGATTTTGACTCTGTATTTAAGCCCAGACAGTGTTTGGGTTGTGAGTGTTTGATGGACAGTGCAGATAAAGCTTTACTCTGAAACACTGGAATTTAGCTTAAGGGTGATTTAATCACATGCTTCAGAATAATAATTGATATTGTACATCTCGTGTGTGTCTCAGTGTCAGCTGTGAAACATGTACAGCACAATCTCATCCTGTTTCTGTGTGTCTCTCTGAAATTAGCTGGTCCATTTCCTAAATTACCACTGACTCAATTTCAAAAGGGCTCCATTGCCTGTGAAGCAGTTTGTGATACCCAAAGGTTATGAAAAGTGCTTTCGAAAAGTCTGTCCCCAAGCTGTTGTGAGGATGTTCAGAGTCAGTGTGTAACTTGGGTCACACACAGGCCAGATACACCTCTCCAAGTTAAAGGTGGAGAATGGATCTCGCTCCATTTGAAAGATGTAATGACGCAGCCTGTCTGAGTTTGTGTCTGTGTGTGAGTTTGTGTTTGTCTGTACACGTGTTTGTGTGTCTTGGGTGGGGTGGGAGGTTGTGTGTGTGACTCATTACGCGGCACGGTAGCACAGAGGGTAGCACTGTGGCTTCACTGCTCCAGGGTCCCGGGTTCGATTCCCGGCATGTTCTCCCTGTGTCTGCGTGGGTTTCCTCCGGGAGCTCCGGTTTCCTCCCACAAGTCTGAAAGACGTGCTGTTAGGTAATTTGGACATTCTGAATTCTCCCTCTGTGTACCCGAACAGGCGCCGGAATGTGGCGACTAGGGATTTTCACAGTAACTTCATTGCAGTGTTAATGTCAGTCTATGTCTGACAATAAAGATTATTATAAATGGTAGTCCCACAGGCTCTTACCCTGGGTACATGGTAGTCAGCACTCCAAAACAGTTAATTGTAGTGTCCACAGCAGTGTGGTGTAATGTAGTATTAACTGGGACAAGAGCTCATAGTATAAACAGTGACGGGGTCAACTGCAGTGATCACTGGGAAAGGAGCTAATGTGTTCTCAATAGAGATGTGGATGAGAACGGTTATATATTACAAGGTAATATTCACAATGACATTCTCTAATGCAGTAATATTTCTCACACCGTGTAGAGCAGGATTTACAGCTACTGATACTGCTGGGAAATAAAGTCATCGAGGGCTTTGTATCGGATTATTAAAATAGGTTATTGATTAAGGTGGTCTAGTCGCTAAGGCAGGCTCGATCAGCTGAATGGCCCATTCCTGTTCCTATGTACCTCTCCTGGGCGTATTTGGTGAGGACAGATGTACAGAGAGCTACATCTGGACAATTTTGGACACTAAGGGCAATTTAGCATGGCCAATCCACCTAACTTGCACATCTTTGGACTGTGGGAGGAAACTGGAGCACCCAGAGGAAACCCACGCACACACGGGGAGGATGTGCAGACTCCGCACAGACAGTGACCCAAGACGGAATCGAACCTGGGACCCTGGAGCTGTGAAGCAATTGTGCTTTCCACAATGCTACCATGCTGCCCCAGAGCTTTACTCTGTATCTCACCGCGTGCTGTACCTGTCGAGAAGTATTTGATGGGGACAGTGCAGAGGGAGCTTTACTCTTTATCTAACCTTATGCTGTACCTGTCCTGGGACTGTTTGATGGGGATGACGTGGAGGGAGCTTTACTCTGTATCTAACCCCGTGCTGTACCTATCCTGGGAGTGTTTGATGGGGATAATGTAGAGGGAGCTTTTTACTGTATCTCACCCCGTGCAGTACCTGTCCTGGAAGTGTTTGATGGGGACAGTGTAGAGGGTGCTTTACTCTGTATCTAACCCCGTGCTCTACCTGTCCTGGGTGTGTTTGCTGGGGACAGTGTAGAGGGAGCTTTACTCTGTATCTAACCCCGTGCTGTACCTGTCCTGGGGATGTTTGATGGGTACAGTGTAAAGGGATCTTTACTCTGTATCTAACTCCGTGCTGTACCTGTCCTGGGAGTGTTTGATGGGGACTGTGTAGAGGGATCTTTACTCTGTATCTAACACCGTGTAGTACCTGTGCTGGGAGTGTTAGATGGGGACAGTGTGAGGGTGCTTTACTCTGTATCTAACCCCGTGCTGTACCTGTGCTGGGAGTGTTTGATGGGGTCAGTGCAGACGGAGCTTTAATCTGTATCTAACCCCGTGCTGTACCTGTCCTGGGAGTGTTTGATGGGGACAGTGTAGAGGGAGCTTTACTCTGTATCTAGCCCCGTGCTGCACCTGTCCTGGGAGTGTTTGATGGGGACAGTGCAGAGGGAGCTTTACTCTGTATCTAACCCCATGCTGCAACTGTACTGGGAGTGTTTGCTGGGGACAGTGTAGAGGGAGCTTTACTCTGTATCTAACCCCGTGCTGTACCTGTCCTGGGAGTGTTTGATGGGGACAGTGGAGAGTGAGCTTTACTCTGTATCTGACCCTGTGCTGTACCTGTCCTGGGAGTGTTTGATGTGGTCAGTGTAGAGGAAACCTTACTCTGTATCTAACTCCTTATTCATGGGTCTCTAAACGCTAGCGTGCGGGTACATTAAGCAATCTTAAATTGGAGGGCCAAAGGTACGTTAACTTTCAACGCTCGGGGTTATTATTACAGGGGTTAAGATGACTTGCTGCAATTGTACAGAGCCTTGGTCACAACACACCTGGACCATTGTGTAGAGTTTTGTTCTCCATATCTAAGGAAGGATATACTTGCTGTAGAAGGAGTGTAACGGAGATTCACCAGACGAATCCCTGGGATGGTGAAGTTGTCTGATGAGGAGAGATTGAGGAAAATGTACCTGTGTTCCATAGAGTGCCGAAAAATGAGAGGTGATCTTGAAACATACACAATTCATACGGGGCATCACAAGATAGATGTAGGTTGGATGATCACTCTGACTGGTGAGATTAGAACCAGGGGGAGGGGGCACAGTCTCAAACCACCAGACATAGAAGCAGAATTAGGCCACTCGGCCCATCGAGTCTGCTCCGCCATTCAATCATGGGTAATATTTTTCTAATTCCCATTCTCCTGCCTTCTCTCCATAAACCCTGATCCCCTTATTGATCAAGAACCTATCTATCTCTGTCTGAGAGATACTCAGTGATTTGGCCTCCACACCCTTCTGCGGCAAAGAGTTCCACAGATTCACCACCCTCTGGCTGAAGAAATTCCTCCTCATCTCTGTTTTAAAGGATCGTCCCTTTAGTCTGAGATGGTGTCCTCTGCTTCTAATTGTTCCTACAAGTGGAAACATCCTCTCCACGTCCACTCTATCCAGGCCTCGCAGTATCCTGTAAGTTTCAATAAGATCCCCCCTCATCCTTCTGACCGCCAACGAGTACAGACCCAGTGTCCTCAACCATTCCTCATACAACAGGTTCTTCATTCCAGGGACCATTCTTGTGAACCTCCTCTGGACTCTTTCCAAGGCCAGCACATCCTTCCTTAGATACCGGGCCCAAAACTGCTCACAATACTCCAAATGGCATCTGACCAGAGCCTTATCCAGCCTCAGAAGTAGATCCCTGGTCTTGTATTCTTGCCCTCTTGACATGAATGCTCAGAATCAGGGGTAGACCATTGCAGACTTAGATGAGGAGGAATTTCTTCATTAAGAGGGTGGAGAATCCAGAGGGTTGTGGAAGCTCAATCATTGAGCATGTTCCAGACACAAATCGAGTGTGTATAATGCAATCGGAATGTGTGTGTGAGTGTGCGTGCGTCTGTGCGTGCCAGGATCTGTTTGAATGGTGGAGCAGACTCGATGGGCCAAATCGCCTACACCTGCTCATATTTTCCTTTTGAGACTTAAATGCGTATACACACACAGGTTCACAGATACACACACACACACATGCGCGTGCACACACTGACTGATACATACACGGGTCCAGATACATGCATACATACACACACATGCGTGCATAGACACATGCGTGTACACACACATTGGCGCACACTCACACATATATATGAGCCATTTAAGACCATTTGATAGAATGCTACACATCCCAGTTTGCCAATGACACCAAACATTAGACAGCGTTGTAAGCAACATAGCTGGAAATATCAAATTGCAGGGAGATATTATCTTTTTGGCAGTAGACTGAACTGTGGACGTGTTTCAGTGTTGGGAAAGGTTTAGATGATGTACTTCAGACTTAAAAAGGATAGAGCCGTGATCTTTTTAAATGATGAGAAGACAGAAACAGTGGAAGTTTAAACTGTACAGATATTTCACAGCTAGATTCACACAATACAGACAGCAATGTATCGTAGATTTTGGAAGTGCCACAAATGTTGTCAAGTGCAGTGCGAGGCGTACCTCAATGTTTCAGTCTTACTGAGAAACTGCCAGCCCACAGGGACAACAATTCTGTATCATAGGATTGAAGCACAAGTTCAAATAGTTTTGTTTCAAAGTTTAAAATAACCAGTCATTTTTCTGTGCAGCTTTCGGAATCTGTCAGTGGAATTTAGGTTATACAGGCAAGTGTTAACAAGAGTATTGGGAACTGATTAGAAGTTTTGATGGAGGTAATCCTGCATTATGGAAATGTGTGAGATCTATTTAGGGTTGGGGAATGGATTGATCAAAGGATGTAGTTTTTTGTTATCTTTCTCAGACTGACAGCCTTGAAGATTCACAACTTCCATGTGCTGAGATAAAGGATTGATCAACCAAGGCCTATTATTCAAATACTTCAGACAAGTGACAAAACAACAATAACAGAGAATATACAAACAGAGACAAGCAGACACCTGGAATCGGAGCTTAAACTTCATGTTTAAATGTGAAGGGCTGAAATAAGCAAGAGTCCACCCTGGGATTCGGTGCAATTTGAGTTCTGCTTTTCCATAAAATAAAAATAACTATCTGCAATGAAAAATTCTTTGGACAGGACAGAGGGATTTTGACTCTGTATTTAAGCCCAGACAGTATTTGGGTTGTGAGTGTTTGATGGACAGTGCAGATAAAGCTTTACTCTGAAACACTGGAATTTAGTTTAAGGGTGATTTAATCACATGCTTCAGATTAATAATTGATATTGTACATCACGTGTGTGTCTCAGTGTCAGCTGTGAAACATGTACAGCACAATCTCATCCTGTTTCTGTGTGTCTCTCTGAAATTAGCTGGTCCATTTCCTAAATTACCACTGACTCGATTTCAAAAGGTCTCCATTGGCTGTGAAGCAGTTTGTGATACCCAAAGGTTATGAAAAGTGCTTTCGAAAAATCTGTCCCCAAGCTGTTGTGAGGATGTTCAGAGTCAGTGTGTAACTTGGGTCACACACAGGCCAGATACACCACTCCAAGTTAAAGGTGGAGAATGGATCTCGCTCCATTTGAAAGATGTAATGACGCAGCCTGTCTGAGTTTGTGTCTGTGTGTGAGTTTGTGTTTGTCTGTACACGTGTTTGTGGTCTGGGGTGGGGGGGGAGGTTGTGTGTGTGACTCATTATGCGGCACGGTAGCACAGAGGGTAGCACTGTGGCTTCACAGCTCCAGGGTCCCGGGTTCGATTCCCGGCATGTTCTCCCTGTGTCTGCGTGGGTTTCCTCCGGGAGCTCCGGTTTCCTCCCACAAGTCTGAAAGACATGCTGTTAGGTAATTTGGACATTCTGAATTCTCCCTCTGTGTACACGAACAGGCGCCGGAATGTGGCGACTAGGGATTTTCACAGTAACTTCATTGCAGTGTTAATGTAAGTCTACGTGTGACAATAAAGATTATTATAAATGGTAGTCCCACAGGCTCTTACCCTGGGTACAAGGTAGTCAGCAGTCCAAAACTGTTAATTGTAGTGTCCACAGCAGTGTGGTGTAATGTAGTATTAACTGGGACAAGAGCTCATAGTATAAACAGTGACGGGGTCAACCTCAGTGATCACTGGGAAAGGAGCTAATGTGTTCTCAATAGAGATGTGGATGAGAACGGTTATATATTACAAGGTAATATTCACAATGACATTCTCTAATGCAGTAATATTTCTCACACCGTGTAGAGCAGGATTTACAGCTACTGATACTGCTGGGAAATAAAGTCATCCAGGGCTTTGTATCGGATCATTAAAATAGGTTATTGATTAAGGTGGTCTAGTCGCTAAGGCAGGCTCGATCAGCTGAATGGCCCATTCCTGTTCCTATGTACCTCTCCTGGGAGTATTTGGTGAGGACAGATATAGAGGGAGCTACATCTGGACAATTTTGGACACTAAGGGCAATTTAGCATGGCCAATCCACCTAACTTGCACATCTTTGGACTGTGGGAGGGAACCGGAGCACCCAGAGGAAACCCACGCACACACGGGGAGGATGTGCAGACTCCGCACAGACAGTGACCCAAGACGGAATCGAACCTGGGACCCTGGAGCTGTGAAGCAATTGTGCTATCCACAATGCTACCATGCTGCCCCAGAGCTTTACTCTGTATCTCACCCTGTGCTGTACCTGTCTTGGGAGTGTTTGATGGGGACAGTCTAGAGGGAGCTTTACTCTGTATCTCACCGCGTGCTGTACCTGTCGAGAAGTATTTGATGGGGACAGTGCAGAGGGAGCTTTACTCTTTATCTAACCTTATGCTGTACCTGTCCTGTTAATGTTTAATGGGGACAGTGTAGAGGGAGCTTTACTCTGTATCTAACCCCTTGTTGTACCTGTCCTGGGACTGTTTGATGAGGACGACGTGGAGGGAGCTTTACTCTGTATCTAACCCCGTGCTGTACCTATCCTGGGAGTGTTTGATGGGGATAGTGTAGAGGGAGCTTTTTACTGTATCTCACCCCGTGCTGTACCTGTCCTGGAAGTGTTTGATGGGGACAGTGTAGAGGGTGCTTTGCTCTGTATCTAACCCCGTGCGCTACCTGTCCTGGGTGTGTTTGCTGGGGACAGTGTAGACGAAGCTTTACTCTGTATCTAACCCCGTGCTGTACCTGCCCTGGGAGTGTTTGCTGGGGACAGTGTAGAGGGAGCTTTACTCTGTATCTAACCCCGTGCTGTACCTGCCCTGGGAGTGTTTGATGGGGACAGTGTAGAGGGAGCTTTACCACACGCTCTCGGTGCGTCCCTCGCTCTCGGTGCGCCCCTCGCTCTCGGTGCGCCCCTCGCTCGCTGTGCGCCCCTCGCTCGCTGTGCGCCCCTCGCTCGCTGTGCGCCCCTCGCTCGCTGTGGGGGTGCCAGGGAGAGAGGGGGGGCCAGGGAGAGAGGGGGGGCCAGGGAGAGGGGGGGCCAGGGAGAGGGGGGGCCAGGGAGAGGGGGGGCCAGGGAGAGAGGGGGGGCCAGGGAGAGAGGGGGGGCCAGGGAGAGAGGGGGGGCCAGGGAGAGAGGGGGGACTCTCCCTGTCCCCCTCTCTCTCCCTGTCCCCCTCTCTCTCCCTGTCCCCCTCTCTCTCCCTGTCCCCCCCTCTCTCTCTCCCTGTCCCCCCCTCTCTCTCTCCCTGTCCCCCCCTCTCTCTCTCCCTGTCCCCCCTCTCTCTCTCCCTGTCCCCCCTCTCTCTCTCCCTGTCCCCCTCTCTCTCTCTCCCTGTCCCCCTCTCTCTCCCTGTCCCCCTCTCTCTCTCTCCCTGTCCCCCTCTCTCTCTCTCCCTGTCCCCCTCTCTCTCCCTGTCCCCCTCTCTCTCCCTGTCCCCCTCTCTCTCCCTGTCCCCCTCTCTCTCCCTGTCCCCCTCTCTCTCCCTGTCCCCCTCTCTCTCCCTGTCCCCCCCTCTCTCCCTGTCCCCCCCCCTCTCTCCCTGTCCCCCTCTCTCTCCATCCCTCACTCTCGCTGCATCTCTCACTCTCCCTCGCTGCATCCCTCACTCTCTCTCTCGCTGTGTCCCTCTCTCTCGCTGTGTCCCTCTCTCTCTCTCTCTCTCGCTGTGTCCCCCTCTCTCGCTGTGTCCCCCTCTGTCGCTGTGTCCCCCTCTCTCGCTGTGTCCCCCTCTCTCGCTGTGTCCCCCTCTCTCGCTGTGTCCCCCTCTCTCGCTGTGTCCCCCTCTCTCGCTGTGTCCCTCATTCTCTCTCGCTGTGTCCCTCATTCTCTCTCGCTGTGTCCCTCACTCTCTCTCGCTGTGTCCCACACTCTCTCTCACTGTGTCCCTCACGCTCTCTCTCGCAGTGTCCCTCACTTTCTCTCTCGCAGTGTCCCTCAGTCTCTCTCTCGCAGTGTCCCTCAGTCTCTCTCTCGCTGTGTCCCTCAGTCTCTCTCTCGCTGTGTCACTCTCTCTCGCTGTGTCACTCTCTCTCGCTGTGTCACTCTCTCTCGCTGTGTCACTCTCTCTCGCTGTGTCCCTCACTCTCTCTCGCTGTGTCCCTCACTCTCTCTCGCTGTGTCCCTCACTCTCTCTCGCTGTGTCCCTCGCTCTCTCTCGCTGTGTCCCTCGCTCTCTCTCGCTGTGTCCCTCGCTCTCTCTCGCTGTGTCCCTCACTCTCTCTCGCTGTGTCCCTCTCTCTCGCTGTGTCCCTCTCTCTCTCGCTGTGTCCCTCTCTCTCGCTGTGTCCCTCTCTCTCGCTGTGTCCCTCTCTCTCGCTGTGTCACTCTCTCTCGCTGTGTCCCTCACTCTCTCTCGCTGTGTCCCTCACTCTCTCTCGCTGTGTCCCTCACTCACTCTCACTGCGTCCCTCACTCTCTCTCGCTGCGTCCCTCACTCTCTCTCGCTGCGTCCCTCACTCTCTCTCCCTGTCCCCTCTCTCTCCCTGTCCCCCTCTCTCTCCCTGTCCCCCTCTCGCTCCCTGTCCCCCTCTCTCTCCCTGTCCCCCTCTCTCTCCCTGTCCCCCTCTCTCTCCCTGTCCCCCTCTCTCTCCCTGTCCCCCTCTCTCTCCCTGTCCCCCTCTCTCTCCCTGTCCCCCTCTCTCTCCCTGTCCCCCTCTCACTCCCTGTCCCCCTCTCACTCCCTGTCCCCCTCTCACTCCCTGTCCCCCTCTCTCTCCCTGTCCCCTCTCTCTCCCTGTCCCCTCTCTCTCCCTGTCCCCTCTCTCTCCTTGTCCCCCTCTCTCTCCCTTTCCCTCTCTCCCTGTCCCCCTCTCTCTCCCTGTCCCCCTCTCTCTCCCTGTCCCCCTCTCTCTCCCTGTCCCCCTCTCTCTCCCTCCCTGTCCCCCTCTCTCTCCCTCCCTGTCCCCCTCTCTCTCCCTCCCTGTCCCCCTCTCTCTCCCTCCCTGTCCCCCTCTCTCTCCCTCCCTGTCCCCCTCTCTCTCCCTCCCTGTCCCCCTCTCTCTCTCTCCCTGTCCCCCTCTCTCTCTCTCCCTGTCCCCCTCTCTCTCTCTCCCTGTCCCCCTCTCTCTCTCTCCCTGTCCCCCTCTCTCTCTCTCCCTGTCCCCCTCTCTCTCTCTCCCTGTCCCCCTCTCTCTCTCTCCCTGTCCCCCTCTCTCTCTCTCCCTGTCCCCCTCTCTCTCTCTCCCTGTCCCCCTCTCTCTCTCTCCCTGTCCCCCTCTCTCTCTCTCCCTGTCCCCCTCTCTCTCTCTCCCTGTCCCCCTCTCTCTCTCTCCCTGTCCCCCTCTCTCTCTCTCTCTCCCTGTCCCCCTCTCTCTCTCTCTCTCCCTGTCCCCCCCTCTCTCTCTCTCCCACCCTGTCCCCCTCTCTCTCTCTCTCTCCCTGTCCCCCTCTCTCTCTCTCCCTGTCCCCCTCTCTCTCTCTCCCTGTCCCCCTCTCTCTCTCTCCCTGTCCCCCTCTCTCACTCTCCCTGTCCCCCTCTCTCTCTCTCCCTGTCCCCCTCTCTCTCTCTCCCTGTCCCCCTCTCTCTCTCTCCCTGTCCCCCTCTCTCTCTGTCCTCCGCTCTCTCTCTGACGCCATCTCTCACGGTGGGTCCCTCTCTCTCTCGCTGTGTCCCCCTCGCTCTCTCTGCCCCTCTCTTTCTGCATCCCTCACTCTCGCTGCATCTCTCACTCTCCCTCGCTGCATCCCTCACTCTCTCTCTCGCTGTGTCCCTTTCTCTCACTGTGTCCCTCTCTCTCTCTCTCTCTCTCTCTCGCTGTGTCCCCCTCTCTCGCTGTGTCCCTCACTCTCTCTCTCGCAGTGTCCCTCAGTCTCACTCTCGCTGTGTCCCTCAGTCTCTCTCTCGCTGTGTCCCTCAGTCTCTCTCTCGCTGTGTCCCTCACTCTCTCTCGCTGAGTCCCTCACTCTCTCTCGCTGCGTCCCTCACTCTCTCTCGCTGGGTCCCTCACTCTCTCTCTCAGCGTCCCTCACTCTCTCTCTCTGCGTCCCTCACTCTCTCTCTCTGCGTCCCTCACTCTCTCTCGCTGCGTCCCTCACTCTCTCTCGCTGCGTCCCTCACTCTCTCTCGCTGCGTCCCTCACTCTCTCTCGCTGCGTCCCTCACTCTCTCTCGCTGCGTCCCTCACTCTCTCTCGCTGCGTCCCTCACTCTCTCTCGCTGCCTCCCTCACTCTCTCTCGCTGCCTCCCTCACTCTCTCTCGCTGCGTCCCTCACTCTCTCTCGCTGCGTCCCTCACTCTCTCTCGCTGCGTCCCTCACTCTCTGTCGCTGCGTCCCTCACTCTCTCTCGCTGCGTCCCTCACTCTCTCTCGCTGCGTCCCTCACTCTCTCTCGCTGCGTCCCTCACTCTCTCTCGCTGCGTCCCTCACTCTCTCTCGCTGCGTCCCTCACTCTCTCTCGCTGCGTCCCTCACTCTCTCTCGCTGCGTCCCTCACTCTCTCTCGCTGCGTCCCTCTCTCTCTCTCGCTGCGTCCCTCTCTCTCTCTCGCTGCGTCCCTCACTCTCTCTCGCTGCGTCCCTCACTCTCTCTCGCTGGGTCCCTCACTCTCTCTCGCTGCGTCCCTCACTCTCTCTCGCTGCGTCCCTCACTCTCTCTCGCTGCGTCCCTCACTCTCTCTCGCTGCGTCCCTCACTCTCTCTCGCTGCGTCCCTCACTCTCTCTCGCTGCGTCCCTCACTCTCTCTCGCTGCGTCCCTCACTCTCTCTCGCTGCGTCCCTCACTCTCTCTCGCTGCGTCCCTCACTCTCTCTCGCTGCGTCCCTCACTCTCTCTCGCTGCGTCCCTCACTCTCTCTCGCTGCGTCCCTCACTCTCTCTCGCTGAGCTCGAACGGCTGAATGGCCCAGTCCTGCTCCTATTCCTTGTGGTCTGTTATTGCTAATTATCTCTCTGTTTATCTATTTAAGATTATCCGGAAAAGTGGGATGGGAATGAATTCGGCATCGTTTTGGATTTGGATACTGGAGAAATCATCATTTGGGGTAAGTTCTGTTCTGTTGAGAATTCACTATCTTCTTTGAAAATAAAACCCTTCCTTTGAAAACATTGCCTCATTCCCACTACGTGCTGTAAATATCCTGGCAGCTTCTGTAGTGGAAATTGGGGAGGAACATTTATTCCGTTTGTAACCCCGTGGTGCACCTGTCCTGGTAGTGTTTGATGGGGACAGTATAGAGGGAGCTTTACTCTGTATCTAACCCCGTGCTGTACCTGTCCTGGGAGTGTTTGATGGGGCAGTGTAGAGGGAACTTTACTCTGTATCTAACCCGGTGCTGTACCTGTCCTGGGAGTGTTTGATGGGGACAGTGTAGAGGGAGCTTTACTCTGTATCTAACCCCGTGCTGTACCTGTCCTGGGAGTGTTTGATGGGGACAGTGTAGAGGGAGCTTTACTCTGTATCTAACCCCGTGCTGTACCTGTCCTGGGAGTGTTTGCTGGGGACAGTGGAGAGGGTGCTTTACTCTGTATCTAACCCCGTGCTGTACCTGCCCCGGGAGTGTTTGCTGGGAACAGGGTAGAGGGAGATTTACTCTGTATAAAACTCCGTGCTGTACCTGTCCTGGGAGTGTTTGATGGGGACAGTGTAGAGGTTGCTTTACTCTGTATCTAACCCCATGCTGTACCTGTCCTGGGAGTGTTTGATGGGGACAGTGTAGAGGGAGCTTTACTCTGTCTAACCCCGTGCTGTACCTGTCCTGGGAGTGTTTGCTGGGGACAGTGTAGAGGGAGCTTTACTCTGTATCTAACCCTGTGCTGTACCTGTCCTGGGAGTGTTTGATGGGGACAGTGTAGAGGGAGCTTTACTCTGTATCTAACCCCGTGCTGTAACTGTCCTGGGAGTGTTTGCTGGGGACAGTGTAGAGGGAGCTTTACTCTGTATCTAACCCTGTGCTGTACCTGCCCTGGGAGTGTTTGATGGGGCCAGTGTAGAGGGAGCTATACTCTGTATCTAACTCTGTGCTGTACCTGTTCTGGGAGTGTTTGATGGGGACAGTGTAGAGGGTGCTTTACTCTGTATCTAACCCCGTGCTGTAGCTGCCATGGGAGTTTTTGATGGGGACAGCATAGAGGAACCCTTACTCTGTATCTAACCCTGTGCTGTACCTGTCCTGGGAGTGTTTGATGGGGACAGCGTGAGTGAGTGGTTGTGTCAGTGTATAAGTGAGTGTGTAAGTGTGAATTAGTTAGTGTGTGAGTATGTGAGTGAGTGACTGTGTCAAGAGTCACTGAATGTGTAATGGTGAGTTTGTGTAAGAGTGAGCAAGTCAGTGTGTGTGTTTATGTCAGTGTGAGTGATTGTGTAAGTGAGTTTGAGTGTGTGGACGAGTTAGTGTGGAACAATGAGTGAGTAGGTGAGTGAGTGTGCGAGTGTGTGTGTAATAGTGGGTGTGAGTGTGTGTGTGTGAGTGAGTGAGAGTGAGTGAGTGTAAGAGCGAGTGTGTGTGTGTGTGTGTGTGAAGGAATGTGTAAGAGTGAGTGAGGGAGTGTGAGTGAGTGTGCAAGTGAGTGCTTACGTATGAGAGAATGAGTGTGTGTAAGACTGAGTGAGTGGTGTGAATGTGTAAGTGAGAGTGTGAGAGTAAGTCAGTGTGTAATAATGAGTGAGTGTGTAGGAATAATTGAGTTTCAGTGTGTGAGCGAGTGTGTAATAGTGAGCAAGTGTGCATCAGGGTGTGTAAGCGTGATTTCGTTATTAAGTGCGTGATAGTGTGTGTTAGTGAGCGATTGTGTCAGGGTGTGAGTGAGTGTGTAAGAGTGAGTTAAATCTAACCCCTCAATTTGGTTTCACTCTGTAACACACTCCTGGGTATATGTTATTCTCTATATATGATGTGGAGATGCCGGCGTTGGACTGGGGTGAGCACAGTACGAAGTCTTACAACACCAGGTTAAAGTCCAACAGGTTTGTTTCGATGTCACTAGCTTTCGGAGCGCTGCTCCTTCCTCAGGTGGCAGGATTCAACTGAGGACGGAGCAGTGCTCCGAAAGCTAGTGACATCGAAACAAACCAGTTGGACTTTAACCTGGTGTTGTAAGACTTCGTCCTATTCTCTATATAAACTATCCTGAACCCCTCGATTAGATTCCAGTCTGTAACTCACTCCCGGGTATCTGTTATTCTGTATATAATCTATCCCGAAGCCCTCCATTAGATTGCAGTCTGTAATTCATTCCCAGATATAATCTATTCTGTGTATTAACCAACGATATGCCGGACTGAAATGAGGAGGAATTTTGTCACTCAGATGGTGGTGAATCCTGGGAATTCTCTATCCCAAAGGGATGTGGAGACTCAGTCATTGAGCCGGTTCTGGACTGCGATTGATGGATCAACAAGAGGCACGTGGATAGGGCAGGAAGACGGTGTTGAAATGGAAGAATCTCCATGATCATATTGACTGGTGGAGTGAGTTCGAAGGGCTGAATGGACCAGTCCTGCTCCTATTCCTTGTGGTCTGTCATTGCTAATTATTTCTATGTTTATCTATTTAAGATTATCCGGAAAAGTGGGATGGGAATGAATTCTGCATCGTTTTGGATTTGGATATTGGAGTAATCATCATTTGGGGTCAGTTCTGTTATGTTGATAATTTGCGATCTCTTTTCAAAATAAAACCCTTCCTTTGAAAACATTGCTTCATTCCCTCTACTTGCTGTAAATATCCTGGCAGCTTCTGTTGTGGAAATTGGAGAGGAACATTTATTCCGTTTGTAACCCCGTGGTGTACCTGTCCTGGTAGTGTTTGATGGGACAGTGTAGAGGGAGCTTTACTCTGTATCTAACCCTGTGGTGTAGCTGCCCTGGGAGTGTTTGATAGGGACAGTGCAGAGGGAGCTTTACTCTGAATCCAACCTCGTACTGTACCTGTCCTGGGAGTGTTTGATGGGGACAGTGTAGAGGGAGCGTTACTCTGTATCTAACCCCGTGCTGTACCTGTCCTGGGTGTGTTTGATGGGGAGAATGTAGAGGGAGCTTTACACTGTATCTAACCCCGTGCTGTACCTGTCCTGGGAGTGTTTGATGGGGACAGTGTAGAGGGAGCTTTACTCTGTATCTAACCCCGTGCTGTACCTGTCCTGTGTGTGTTTGATGGGGACAGTGTAGAGGGAGCTTTACTCTGTATCTAACCCCGTGCTGTACCTGTCCTGGGAGTGTTTGATGGGGACAGCGTCGAGGAAGCTTTACTCTGTATACATCATCGTAATGTAGCTGCCCTTGGAGTGTTTGATGGGGACGGTTTAGAGGGATGTGTAATATGTATGTAACCCCATGATGGACTTTTGCTAACAGTGTTTGATGGAGATTCTGAATCTTGAATTGATGTATTCTGTTAGTCTCCCCATCTTATCTGTCTCTGCATCTCTCTATCTCTCTCTGAGAATCTGTCTAAACAAATCCATGATCAGCAGTCAGCCATTTTAAGTTACTTAACGGTGGCCATTTTATGTGAGCACAACACTGAGACAATTCGGACAGTTGTCCAAGTTAGTGTCAAACAAAAACTGAAGGAAAGAGTTGTATTTAAACATGATATGTTGGGCAATGTGGATGTACAAATGGAGCTTGTACACCAGTCACTGAAAGAGGAGAGGGGGGTGCAGCAAGCAGTTAAGAAGGCCAATGACACGTTGGCCTTCATTGCAAGAGGGATTTGAATTCAGAAGTGGAGATGTCTTCCTGCAGTTACACGAGGCCTTGGTGAAACCACACCTGGAGTATTGCGTATAGTTTCGGTCTCCCTAACTGAGAAAGGATATAGTTGTCAAAGAGAGAGTGCAGCGGAGGGTCAATCGTCTGATAGGGAGGTTGCCGGACTGTCCTAGGAGGAGAGATTGGTTCAATAGGGCCTGAATGAGCCCTGTTTCTCCAACCTAACCCTGGAGATCAAATCCCACATTCCTGGTGATTTCTCCACTCTCAAAGATGGAAAGATATTGACTAAGTTTATAGCAGAAATTGACTGATTTCTAAATCGCATTGACATAAAGGGATATGGGGATAGTGTTGGGGAAAAGACATTGAAGTGAAGATATTTCACAGCTGGATTCACAGAATACAGACAGCAAAGTACCTTAAATTTTGGAAGTGCCACAAATGTTGTCAAACATTTGGGAAATGATTGGAAACAGTTTGGACTGAGATCTCCTCAGTGACCTGTGTGCAGACCCCACCCCCGACTTTCTGTCAGCAATGTCCCCCTCGGTGTGGTTCCTGTGTCTGCTAAGGAAGACACTTGTCCTGTCGATGGTTATGTTAATTCAGCAGTCAACAACAGATTCTGTCCTGTCCTTATTTCTGTCTTTGGTTTAACATTTGTTTCCCTCTGAATTTCTGACGTGTTTGGAATGACTATTCGTCTGTCGCCTTTGGAAGGCTTTCCATAGAATGAGTAAAAACCAGCAAGAAATCACAGAATGTGAGTTAAACACAACTTCATTTCTGCCTCCATTTTAAGAGAAGATTCCTGGCCAGACAAACAAAGCTCATTGCAAAGTTTCACTTCATATTTTACCTGTTGTTCACAGACAGATTTCTTCAATGAGCTGCTCTATAAATATAGATTCAATTTGACTTTTTCTCACTGAGATGTTAAGCTTATTCCTGAATCAATACAGGGTCATCGGCAACAACATCATTTTATTAGACAAGGAGGTTCAATGGGATTTTTCACTGAAATCCACTGATGTCAATTCCTGAGATTGGAATTTATAATGAAACAATTTGGATTCAATGAAAACGGTCAGTTTAATAACCCCAATGTCCTGACTGCCTCACGTCCTGGCACCCTCACACCATCACATCCTCATGTCCCCTAACCCTCACATCCTGACCCACTCACGTCCCCGAAACCTCACATCCTGACCCGCTGTGTACCTCTTTCTGTGTGTGTCCCTCGCTCTGTGTGGCCCCCTCTCTCTGTCCATCTCTGTATCCCTCTCTCCCTCTGTGTCCCTGTCTCTCTCTGTGTCCTTCTATCTCACTCTATCCCTCTCTTTTACTGAGTACCTCTTTCTCTCTGTGTCACTCTCTCTGTGTCCCTCTCCCTCTATGTATGGCCCTCTCCATGTCTCTCTCGCTGTGTACCTCTCTCTCTCTGTCCCACTCTCTCTCGCTGTGTCCCTCTCTGACCCCTCTCTCTCGCTGTGTCCCCCTCTCTCTCGCTGTGTCCCCCTCTCTCTCGCTGTGTCCCCCTCTCTCTCGCTGCGTCCCCCTCTCTCTCGCTGCGCGTGCCTCGCTCTCGCTGCGTCCCTCTCCATCGCTGCGCCACTCGCTCTGCGTCCCCAGTGTCTGAGTGAGTGTGTAAGTGCGAGTGAGTGTGTATAACAGTGAATGAGTGTGTCAGAGTCAGTGTGGATGTGAGTGTGTCATACAGTGAGTGAGTGTAAGAGTGAGAATTGGTGAGAACTAGTGTGTGTGAGAGTGAGTCAGTATGAGTCTGTGTGTGTAAGTGTGTGAAGAGTGTGTTTGAATAAGAGTGACTGAGTGTATAAGAGTGAGCGTGTGAGTGAATGTGAATGTGCGAGTCTGTGGGCGTGGTTGTGAGCGGGTTGGTGTGTGAGTGATTAGTGTGTGAGTGGGTATGTGAGTGTGAGTGATTGCAAGTGTGGGTGTGTGTGTGTAAGACTGAGCGAGTTAATGTGTAAAAGTGAGTGAGTATGTGTGTGTAAGTGTGTGCGTATGTAAGAATGTGTGTGTAATAGTGTGTGAGTGAGGATGTGAGTGAGTGTGAGTATGTAAGATTGTGTGTGTGTGAGACAGTGTGTAAGAATGATAGTGTTTGTGTAAGTGTGAGTATGTAAGTGTGAGTGTAAGAGGATTGTGCAAGCGTGAGTGTGAGTGAGGAATTGTGTGTAAGTGAGTGTGAACAACTGAGTGTGTCTGTGTCTGAGTGAGAGTGATTGAGCGTGTAGGAGTGAGTGAATGTGTGAGTGTGAGTGTATGAGTGAGGATGTGAGTGTCTGAGCATGTATGAGTGAGTGAGTGTGAGTGAGTGAATGAGTAATTGTGTGTAAGTTAGTGTGAATGAGTGAGTCAGTCTGTGTGTGAGCGAGAGTGAGTGCGTGTGTAAGAGTGAGTGAGTGTGAGTGAATAATTGTGTGTGAGTGAGTCTGATCCTGAGTGAGTGTGTGTGAGTGAGTGAGCGTGTGAGTGCATGTGTGAGGATGTGTGTGCCTGAGTATGTATGACTGAGTGAGTGTGAGTGAGAGAGTGTGTCAGAGTCGGGGTGTAAGAGTGAGTGTGTGATTGGGTGAGTTAGTGTGTGTGTAAAAGTGAGTGTGGATGTAAGAGTTAGTGTGAGTGATTGTGTAAGTGTAAGTGTATAAGTGAGTGAGAGTGTAAGTGTGAATTAGTTAGCGTGTATGAGTATGTGAGTGAGTGTGTAATGGTGAGTGTATAAGAGTGAGCGAGTCTGTGTGTGTATGTCAGAGTGAGTGATTGTGTAAGTCAGTTTGAGTGTGTGAGAGAGAGTTGGCGTGTAAGAATGAGTGAGTGGATTATTGAGAGTGAAAGAGTGTATCTGTATGTAATAGTGAGCATGTGATTGACTGTGTTGGGGTGAGTGTGAGTGATTATGGAAGAGTGAGTGTGAGTTAGCATGTGGGAGTGACAGTGTGTCAGAGTGACAGTGTGTCAGAGTGACAGTGTGTGTGTGAGAGTGAGTGTGAGTGTGTTTAAGACTGAGAGATAGTGTGTGTGATTGTGTGTGAGTGGGTGGGTGTGAGTGGGTGGGTGGGTGTGAGTGGGTGGGTGGGTGTGAGTGGGTGGGTGGGTGTGAGTGGGTGGGTGGGTGTGAGTGGGTGGGTGGGTGTGAGTGGGTGGGTGGGTGTGAGTGGGTGGGTGGGTGTGGGTGGGTGGGTGTGAGTGGGTGGGTGGGTGTGAGTGGGTGGGTGGGTGTGAGTGGGTGGGTGGGTGTGAGTGGGTGGGTGGGTGTGAGTGGGTGGGTGGGTGTGAGTGGGTGGGTGGGTGTGAGTGGGTGGGTGGGTGTGAGTGGGTGAGTGGGTGGGTGTGTGTGAGTGGGTGTGAGTGGGTGAGTGGGTGGGTGTGTGTGAGTGGGTGGGTGTGTGTGAGTGGGTGGGTGTGTGTGAGTGGGTGGGTGTGTGTGAGCGGGTGGGTGTGTGTGAGCGGGTGGGTGTGTGTGAGCGGGTGGGTGTGTGTGAGCGGGTGGGTGGGTGTGAGCGGGTGGGTGGGTGTGAGCGGGTGGGTGGGTGTGAGCGGGTGGGTGGGTGTGAGCGGGTGGGTGGGTGTGAGCGGGTGGGTGGGTGTGAGCGGGTGGGTGGGTGTGAGCGGGTGGGTGGGTGTGAGCGGGTGGGTGGGTGTGAGCGGGTGGGTGGGTGTGAGCGGGTGGGTGGGTGTGGGCGGGTGGGTGGGTGTGGGCGGGTGGGTGGGTGTGGGCGGGTGGGTGGGTGTGGGCGGGTGGGTGGGTGTGGGCGGGTGGGTGGGTGTGGGCGGGTGGGTGTGAGTGGGCGGGTGGGTGTGAGTGGGCGGGTGGGTGTGAGTGGGCGGGTGGGTGTGAGTGGGCGGGTGGGTGTGAGTGGGCGGGTGGGTGTGAGTGGGCGGGTGGGTGTGAGTGGGCGGGTGGGTGTGAGTGGGCGGGTGGGTGTGAGTGGGCGGGTGTGTGTGAGTGGGCGGGTGTGTGTGAGTGGGCGGGTGTGTGTGAGTGGGCGGGTGTGTGAGTGGGCGGGTGTGTGTGAGTGGGCGGGTGTGTGTGAGTGGGCGGGTGTGTGTGAGTGGGCGGGTGTGTGTGAGTGGGCGGGTGTGTGTGAGTGGGCGGGTGTGTGTGAGTGGGCGGGTGTGTGTGAGTGGGCGGGTGTGTGTGAGTGGGCGGGTGTGTGTGAGTGGGCGGGTGTGTGTGAGTGGGCGGGTGTGTGTGAGTGGGCGGGTGTGTGTGAGTGGGCGGGTGTGTGTGAGTGGGCGGGTGTGTGTGAGTGGGCGGGTGTGTGTGAGTGGGCGGGTGTGTGTGAGTGGGCGGGTGTGTGTGAGTGGGCGGGTGTGTGTGAGTGGGTGGGTGTGTGTGAGTGGGTGGGTGTGTGTGAGTGGGTGGGTGTGTGTGGGCGTGGGTGGGTGGGCGTGGGTGGGTGGGCGTGAGTGGGTGGGCGTGAGTGGGTGGGCGTGAGTGGGTGGGCGTGAGTGGGTGGGCGTGAGTGGGTGGGCGTGAGTGGGTGGGCGTGAGTGGGTGGGCGTGAGTGGGTGGGCGTGAGTGGGTGGGCGTGAGTGGGTGGGCGTGAGTGGGTGTGCGTGAGTGGGTGTGCGTGAGTGGGTGTGCGTGAGTGGGTGTGCGTGAGTGGGTGTGCGTGAGTGGGTGTGCGAGAGTGGGTGTGCGAGAGTGGGTGTGCGAGAGTGGGTGTGCGAGAGTGGGTGTGCGAGAGTGGGTGTGCGTGAGTGGGTGTGCGTGAGTGGGTGTGCGTGAGTGGGTGTGCGAGAGTGGGTGTGCGAGAGTGGGTGTGCGAGAGTGGGTGTGCGAGAGTGGGTGTGCGAGAGTGGGTGTGCGAGAGTGGGTGTGCGAGAGTGGGTGTGCGAGAGTGGGTGTGCGAGAGTGGGTGTGCGAGAGGGGGTGTGCGAGAGGGGGTGTGCGAGAGGGGGTGTGCGAGAGGGGGTGTGCGAGAGGGGGTGTGCGAGAGGGGGTGTGCGAGAGGGGGTGTGCGGGAGGGGGTGTGCGGGAGGGGGTGTGCGGGAGGGGGTGTGCGGGAGGGGGTGTGCGGGAGGGGGTGTGCGGGAGGGGGTGTGCGGGAGGGGGTGTGCGGGAGGGGGTGTGCGGGAGGGGGTGTGCGGGAGGGGGTGTGCGGGAGTGGGTGTGCGGGAGTGGGTGTGCGGGAGTGGGTGTGCGGGAGTGGGTGTGAGGGAGTGGGTGTGCGGGAGTGGGTGTGCGGGAGTGGGTGTGCGGGAGTGGGTGTGCGGGAGTGGGTGTGCGGGAGTGGGTGTGCGGGAGTGGGTGTGAGTGAGTGGGTGTGAGAGACCGATTAAGTGTGGAATCAGCGTGCAATAATGAGTGAGTCTGTAGTAATGAGTGAGTTTCAGTGTGTAAGTGAGTGTGAGTGAGTGATTGTGTAATGGTGAGTGAGTGTGAGTCGGGGTGTGTAAGAGTGAGTTAATGAGTGAGAGTATGTTAGTGAGTGATTGTGCAAGAGTGTGTGAGTATGTGTGTGTGTGAGACTGATTGAGTGAGTGTGTGAGAGTGAGTGAGTGTGGAATCAGTGTGTAATAATAAGTGAGTCTATAGGAATGAGTGAGTTTCAGTGTGTAAGTGAGTGTGAGTGTGTAAGCGTGACTTAAATCCACTCGATTAGATTGCACACTGTATCGCACTGCAGTGTATCTGTTAACTGTGAGTGTGTGCAAGAGTGAGCGAGTCAGTGTGTGTGATTGTGTAAGTGAATTTGAGTGTGTGAGCGAGTTAGTGTGTAAGAATGAGTGAGTGTGCGAGTGTGTGCGTGTAATAGTGGGGGTGAGTGTGTGTGTAAGGGTGAATGATTAAGTGTGTGAGGGAGTGTGAGTGCGAGTTTGTAGCAGTGTGTGTGAGTGAATGTATAAGAGTGAGTGTGTGAGTGAGTGCGTAAGAGAGTGAGTGTGTGTGTGATTGAATGTGTGAAGGTGAGTGGGGGTGTGAGTGAGTGTTTAAGTGTGAGAGAGTGTGTGTGAGAGACTGAGTGAGTGTGTGAGAGTAAGTGAGTGTAATAATGAGTGAGGGTGTAGGAATAAGAGTGTGAGTGAGTGTGTAATGGTGAGCGAGTGTGAGTCAGGGTGTGTAAGAGTGAGTTAGTGAGTGTGTTAGTGAGTGATTGTGTACGACTGTGTGAGTGAGTGTAAGCGTGAGTTAAATCCACTCGATTAGATTGCACACTGTATCGCACTGCAGTGTATCTGTTAACTGTGAGTGTGTGCAAGAGTGAGCGAGTCTTGCACGACTAGAGAGCTCGATTAGATTCCAGTCTGTAACTCACTCCCGGGTATCTGTTATTCAATATATAAACCATTGTGAACCCCTCGATTAGATTCCAGTCTGTAACTCACTCCCAGGTACCTGTTATTCTTTATATAAACACCCCTGAATCCCTCAATTAGATTCCAGTCTGTAACTCACTCCCGGGTATCTGTTATTCTATATATAAACACCCCTGAATCCCTCAATTAGATCCTGCTCCTATTCCTTGTGGTCTGTTATTGCTAATTATCTCTCTGTTTATCTATTTCAGAGTATCCAGAAAAGTGGGATGGGAATGAATTCGGCATCGTTTTGGATTTGGATATTGGAGAAATCATCATTTGGGATAAGTTCTGTTACGTTGATAATTTCCTACCTTCTTTAAAAATAAAACCCTTCCTTTGGAAACATTGCCTCATTCCCTCTACTTGCTGTAAATATCCTGGCAGCTTCTGTTTTGGAAACTGTAGAGGAACATTTATTCCCTTTGTAACCCCATGCTGAACCTGTCCTGGGAGTGTTTGCTGGGGACAGTGTAGAGGGAGCTTTACTCTGTATCTAACACCGTGCTGTACCTGTCCTGGGAGTGTTTGATGGGGACAGTGTAGAGGGAGCTTTACTCTGTATCTGACCCTGTGCTGTACCTGCGCTGGGAGTGTTTGATGGGTCTTTAAGAGAAGATTCCTGGCCACAAAAACAAAGCTCATTGCAAAGTTTCACTTCATATTTTACATGTTGCTCACAGACAGATTTCTTCAATGAGCTGCTCTATAAATTTGGATTCAATTTGATTTATTCACACTGTGAGATGTCAAGCTTATTCCTCAATCAATACAGGGTCATCGGCAACAACATCATTTTATTAGACAAGGAGGTTCAATGGGATTTTTTCACTGAAATCATCTGATGTCATTTCATGAGATTAGAATTTATAATGAAACAATTTGGATTCAATGAAAACGGTTAGTTTGATAACCCCAACTGCTTTCTGTTAACTCGCCCGTCACTCTCCACTCTCACCTTGTTTTTAAGTTGGGGAATTCTGCTGGCAGCTTGTGCACAGGAAGAGCCCCAAAATGGTGGCACTTTCAAAATTAAGTTCAGAGTCTCTGAAGATGGATTTCTTTCTCTCTTTCTACTTGAACATGTACACACTGACAGCAGGCATATTGATTGCACAGCAAGATTCCCCAGTCAGAAATGTGATCATGGTGGAAAATTTCCCTACGTCCCCTGTGGAAAGGTTGAATTAACTCCCTCATTCCCACGTTTAAGTTTAAGACTTTTAACTCATGACCTTCAAACATTTTGCAGTCCGTGAGCTACTTTTTAATAAGTGTGGTCACTGTTGCTGTGTTTTTTGAAAATATTTTCATTCCGATGAGGACGGACATAACAACATACAAACAATCAGTCAGTCACAACACAAACAAAATACTATTCTCCTCATTTGACATTTATTCCTTTATTTCCAATAAACCTTTCCGCTCTTCCCTCCCCTTACCCACTGGCAACAAACAGATCTGTAAATAGAGACAAGAACAGCTTCCATCTCGTCCAGAAACCCCCATCTGAGCCACAAAGGGCTAACTTTAGTTTCTCAAGTTTAAGGAATTCCGCAATATCCCTCAACCATGTCGATATTTTTGGCGGATCTTCTGACTTCCCTTCCAATAAAATTAGCCTCCGGGCGATCAATGTGACAAAGGCCACCACATCGGCCCCGTCCCCACCTATTAGTCCCGGTACTTCCGACACCCCAGAAATTGCCTCGTGGTCCCAGTAATATTTCCACCTCCACAACTTTTGTTCGTGTTGAAATAGCGAGAGCCAGAAGCCCACAAATCGTGGACGTGACCAGAAGATGTGGACATGGTTAACTGGTCCTCCTTTACACTCTCACATTTATCTCCTTCCTCTGTGAGGAATCTGCTCATTCGTTCCTGTGTCATATGGGCCCCTGTGTACATCCTTGAATTGTATCAAGCCCATCCGAGCACATGAAGATGTCGCATTGACCCTGTGTATAATCTCACTCCATAGTCCCCATTCCAACTCCATATCCAACTCTTCCTTCCACTTTTGTTTCATCTCTTCAATCGCTGCTTTCTTTCTGTCCATCAGCCACCTGTAAATGTTAGTAATTCTCCCATCACCAACTCAGCTGGGAGGAGCAATTTCTCCAGCAGCTTGTTCTCCGGTAGGCAAACGAACGAGGACAACTCCTTTTTCACCAAGTTTCATCATTGAAGATAATTAAACTTCACCTCCCTCTGCATTTTATGTTTCTCCCTCAATTCTTCAAATCTACTTTCCAACAACAAGTCTGTAAGCTGTCTCAGCCCAGCTTTATGCCACTGTTTAAATATTGTATCCAGTCTTGCCGCTGGGGTGAATCGGTGGTTTCCATAAATAGGGGCTCGCACCGTCAAGTTTACCAAAGCAAAATGGCATCTCCGCTTGCTCCAGATGTTGAAGGAAGATGCCAGCACCGGGCTTTGTGTCAACCTCCCCGGGGGAAATGGGAGTGCAGCCGCAGCGGAAGTGTGCAAACTAGCCCCCTTACACGATTCTTCCACCACCTGTACCCATTCCGCTTCTTCCTCTCCCCACCATTGCCCAATCTTCTCCAAATTCACCGCCCAATAATAATACAAAAGATTGGGAAGCACCAACCCTCCCACCCACCCATTCTTTTTAAATATGAGCTGGTCTTTTTGAAGAGAAATCCAATTAATCACCTTCCAGTTACCGATGGAGAAGTCATCTGCCGCATTTTCTATCTGATTAGAGCAGGGTGTCTGTGTGAGGGTAAGTGTGTTACTGTGTGTGTGGACTTTTCTCTATCTGTCTATCTGCCAGTCGCCCTGGTCCAAGATTATATTTCACTCTCCATAGATGCTGCCTGACCTGCTCAGTATTTTCCCGCATTGGTACAAGAGCGCGGAGGTAAGGCTGAACTTATACAAGACACTAGTTAGACCTCAGCTGGAATATTGTGGACAGTTCTGGGTGCCACACTGTAGGAAGGATGTGAACACACTGGAGCGAGTGCAGAGGAGGTTCACAAGAATGGTTCAGGAATGAGATACTTCAGTGATGAGGTTAGATTGGAGAGGTTGGGTCTGTTCTCCACGGAGAGAAATGGCCAAGAGGAGATGAGATAGAGGTGTTCAAATTCTTGGGGGTGCCGGACAGAGTAGACAGGGAGAAACGGTTCCCACTATTAAGAAGATCAAGAACGAGATGGCAGAGAATTAAAGTGAATTGGAAAAGAAGCAAATATGATCTGAGAAAATGGAAACAGTATAGTGTAGAGAGAGCCCTGCTCGATATCTGACCCCGTGCTGTACCTGTCCTGGGAGTGTTTGATGGGGACAGTGTAGAGGGAGCTTTACTCTGTATCTAACCCCGTGCTGTACCTGTCCTGGGAGTGTTTGATGGGGACAGTGTAGAGGGTGCTTTACTCTGTATCTGACCCTGTGCTGTACTTGTCCTGGGAGTGTTTGATGGGGACAGTGTAGAGGGAGCTTTACTCTGTATCTAACCCCATGCTGTACCTGTCCTGGGAGTGTTTGATGGGGACAGTGTAGAGGGTGCTTTACTCAGTATGTAACCCCGTGCTGTACCTGCCCTGGGAGTGTTTGATGGGGACAGTGTAGAGAGAGCTTTACACTGTATCTAACCCCATGCTGTACCTGTCCTGGGAGTGTTTGATGGGGACAGTGCAGAGGGAGCTTTACTCTGTATCTAACCCCGTGCTGTACCTGTCCTGGGAGTGTTTGATGGGGACAGTGTAGAGGGAGCTTTACTCTGTATCGAAACCCATGCTGTACCTGTCCTGGGAGTGTTTGATGGGGACAGTGTAGAGGGTGCTTTACTCAGTATGTAACCCCGTGCTGTACCTGCCCTGGGAGTTTTTGATGGGGACAGTGTAGAGAGAGCTTTACACTGTATCTAACCCCGTGCTGTACCTGTCCTGGGAGTGTTTGATGGGGACAGTGTAGAGGGAGCTTTACTCTGTATCTAACCCCGTGCTGTACCTGTCCTGGGAGTGTTTGATGGGGACAGTGTAGAGGGAGCTTTACTCTGTATCGAAACCCATGCTGTACCTGTCCTGGGAGTGTTTGATGGGGACAGTGTAGAGGGAGCTTTACTCTGTATCTAACCCCATGCTGTACCTGTCCTGGGAGTGTTTGATGGGGACAGTGTAGAGGGTGCTTTACTCAGTATGTAACCCCGTGCTGTACCTGCCCTGGGAGTGTTTGATGGGGACAGTGTGGAGAGAGCTTTACACTGTATCTAACCCCATGCTGCACCTGTCCTGGGAGTGTTTGATGGGGGACAGTGTAGAGAGAGCTTTACTCTGTATCTGACCCTGTGCTGTACCTATCCTGGGAGTGTTTGATGGGGACAGTGTAGAGGGAGCGTTACTCTGTATCTAACCCCGTGCTGTACCTGTCCTGGGAGTGTTTGATGTGGACAGTGTAGAGGGTGCTTTACTCTGTATCTAACCCCGTGCTGAACCTGTCCTGGGAGTGTTTGATGGGGACAGTGTAGAGGGAGCTTTACTCTGTATCTAACCCCGTGCTGTACCTGTCCTGGGAGTGTTTGATGGGGACAGTGTAGAGGTTGCTTTACTCTGTATCTAACCCCGTGCTGTACCTGTCCTGGAAGTGTTTGATGGGGACAGTGTAGAGGGAGCTTTACTCTGTATCTAACCCCGTGCTGTTCCTGTCCTGGGAGTGTTTGCTGGGGACAGTGTAGAGGGTGCTTTACTCTGTATCTAACCCCGTGCTGTACCTGCCCTGGGAGTGTTTGATGGGGACAGTGGCGAGGGAGCTTTACTCTGTATCTAACTCTGTGCTGTACCTGTCCTGGGAGTGTTTGATGGGGACAGTGTAGAGGGTGCTTTACTCTGTATCTAACCCCGTGCTGTAGCTGCCCTGGGAGTGTTTGATGGGGACAGCATAGAGGAACCCTTACTCTGTATCTAACCCCGTGCTGTACCTGTCCTGGGAGTGTTTGATGGGGACAGCATAGAGGAACCCTTACTCTGTATCTGACCCCGTGCTGTACCTGTCCTGGGAGTGTTTGATGGGGACAGCGTGAGTGAGTGGTTGTGTCAGTGTATAAGTGAGTGAGTGTGTAAGTGTGAATGAGTTTGTGTGTGAGTATGTGAGTGAGTGACTGTGTCAAAAGTTACTGAATGTGTAATGGTGAGTTTGTGTAAGAGTGAGCAAGTCAGTGTGTGTGTGTATGTCAGTGTGAGTCATTGTGTCAGTCAGTTTGAGTTTGTGAGTGAGTGTGTGTGAGTGGTGGTGTGTAAGAATTAGTGAGTGGGTTATTGAGTGTGAAAGAGTGTGTAGGAGTGAGTGTGTGTTAGCATGTGGGTGTGATAGTGTGTCAGAGTGATAGTGAGTGTGTGAGAGTGAGTGTGTGTAAGACCGAGTGAGTGTGTGAGACTAAGTGAGTGTGTGTGAGTCAATGTGTAATAATGAGTGAGTCTGTAGGAATGAGCGAGTTTCAGTCTGTATGTGAGTGTGAGTGAGTGTAATCGTGAGCGAATGACAGTCAGGATGTGTAACAGTGAGTTAGTGAGAGTGTGTGTGAGTGAGTGTGTCAGACTGTGTGATTGAGTGTGTGCGCGTAAGAGTGAGTGACTGTATAAGTGTGAGTGTATGAGTGAGTGTGTAAGTGTGAACGAGTTAGTGTGTGTGAGTATGTGAGTGAGTGACTGTCAAGAGTGACTGAGTGTGTAATGGTGAGTGTGTGTAGGAGTGAGTGAATCAGTGTGTACGTATATCAATGTGAGTGATTGTGTAAATCAGTTTGAGTGTGTGAGTGAGTGTGAGCTAGTATGTAAGAATGAGTGAGTAGGTGATTGAGTGTGAAAGTGTGTGTCTGTGTGTAATTATGAGAGTGTGAAGAACTGTGTGAGTCAGTATGCAAGAGTGATGTGTGTTAGCATCTGGGAGTGATTGTGTCAGAGTGACAGGTGTGTAAGAATGAGTGTGTGACTGTGACAGTGAGTGTGTGACAGTGAGTGTGTGAGTGAGTGTGTGTGCGACTGAGTGAGTGTGTGAAAGTAAGTGAGGGTGTGTGGATCAGTGTATACTAATGAGTGAGTCTATAGGAATGAGAGTGAGCGTGAGTGAGTCAGTGTGTAATAGTGAGCGAGTGTGACACAGGTGTGTAAGAGTGAGTTAGTGAGTGAGTGTTAGTGCGTGATTGTGTAAGTGTGTGAGCGAGTGTGTAAGAGTGTGTGAGAGAGTGAGTGAAATCTACCCCCTCAATTAGATTGCACACTGTGTTGCACTCCAGTATATCTGTTAACAGTGAGTGTGTGTTAGGGTGACTGTGTGTAAGAGTGAGTGAGTCAGTGTGTGAGTATGTAAGTGTGAGTGATTGTGTAAGTGAGTTTGAGTGTGTGGGCGAGTTAGTGTGGAAGAATGAGTGAGTGTGCGAGTGTGTGTGTAATAGTGGGTGTGAGTGAGTGTGTATGAGTGAGTGAGTGTGTATCAGTGAGTGAGTGTGTAAGAGTGAGTGTGTGTGTGTGAAGGAATGTGTAAGAGTGAGTGAGGGAGTGTGAGTGAGTGTGCAAGTGAGTGCTTACGTATGAGAGAATGAGTGTGTGTAAGACTGAGTGAGTGGTGTGAATGTGTAAGTGAGAGTGTGAGAGTAAGTCAGTGTGTAATAATGAGTGAGTGTGTAGGAATAATTGAGTTTCAGTGTGTGAGCGAGTGTGTAATAGTGAGCAAGTGTGCGTCAGGGTGTGTAAGCGTGATTTAGTTATTAAGTGCGTGATAGTGTGTGTTAGTGAGCGATTGTGTCAGGGTGTGAGTGAGTGTGTAAGAGTGAGTTAAATCTAACCCCTCAATTTGGTTTCACTCTGTAACGCACTCCTGGGTATCTGTTATTCTCCATATAAACTATCCTGAACTCCTCGATTAGATTCCCGTCTGTAACGCACTTCTGGGTATCTGTTATTCTCCATTTAAACTATCCTGAACTCCTCGATTAGATTCCAGTCTGTAACGCACTTCTGGGTATCTGTTATTCTCCATTTAAACTATCCTGAACCCCTCGATTAGATTCCCGTCTGTAACTCACTCCCGGGTATCTGTTATTCTCTACATATGATGTGGAGATGCCGGCGTTGGACTGGGGTGAGCACAGTACGAAGTCTTACAACACCAGGTTAAAGTCCAACAGGTTTGTTTCGATGTCACTAGCTTTCGGAGCGCTGCTCCTTCCTCAGGTGGCAGGATTCAACTGAGGAAGGAGCAGCGCTCCGAAAGCAAGTGACATCGAAACAAACCTGTTGGACTTTAACCTGGTGTTGTAAGACTTTGTACTATTCTCTATATAAACTATCCTGAACCCCTCGATTAGATTCCAGTCTGTAACTCACTCCTGGGTATCTGTTATTCTATATATAAACTATCCTGAACCCCTCGATTAGATTCCAGTCTGTAACTCACTCCTGGGTATCTGTTGTTCTATATATAAACTATCCTGAACCCCTCGATTAGATTCCAGTCTGTAACTCACTCCTGGGTATCTGTTGTTCTATTATAAACTATCCTGAACCCCTCGATTAGATTCCTGTCTGTCACTCACTCCCGGGTATCTGTTATTCTATATATAAACTATCCCGAAGCCCTCGATTAGTTTCCAGTCTGTAACTCACTCCTGGGTATCTGTTATTCTGTATATCATCTATCCCGAAGCCCTCCATGAGATTGCAGTCAGTAATTCATTCCCAGATATAATCTATTCTGTGTATTAACCAACGATATGCCGGACTGAGATGTGGAGGAATTTTGTCACTCAGATGGTGGTGAATCCTGGGAATTCTCTATCCCAGAGGGATGTGGAGACTCAGTCATTGAGCCGGTTCTAGACTGCGATTGATTGATCAACAAGAGGCACGGGGATAGGGCAGGAAGACGGTGTTGAAATGGAAGAATCTCCATGATCATATTGATTGGTGGAGTGAGTTCGAAGGGCTGAATGGACCAGTCCTGCTCCTATTCCTTGTGGTCTGTCATTGCTAATTATTTCTATGTTTATCTATTTAAGATTATCCGTAAAAATGGGATGGAAATGAATTCGGCATCGTTTTGGATTTGGATATTGGAGTAATCATCATTTGGGGTCAGTTCTGTTATGTTGATAATTTGCGATCTCTTTTCAAAATAAAACCCTTCCTTTGAAAACATTGCTTCATTCCCTCTACTTGCTGTAAATATCCTGGCAGCGTCTGTTGTGGAAATTGGAGAGGAACATTTATTCCGTTTGTAACCCCGTGGTGCACCTGTCCTGGTAGTGTTTGATGGGACAGTGTAGAGGGAGCTTTACTCTGTATCTAACCCCGTGCTGTACCTGTCCTGGGAGTGTTTGATGGGGCAGTGTAGAGGGAGCTTTACTCTCTTTCTAACCCCGTGCTGTACCTGTCCTGCGAGTGTTTGATGGGGCAGTGTAGAGGGAGCTTTACTCTGTATCTAACACCATGCTGCACCTGTCCTGGAAGTGTTTGATGGGGTCAGTGCAGAGGGAGCTTTACTCTATATCTAACCCCGTGCTGTACCTGTCCTGGGAGTGTTTGATGGGGAGAGTGTAGAGGGAGCTTTACTCTGTATCTAACCCCGTGCTGTACCTGTACTGGGAGTGTTTGATGGGGACAGTGTAGAGGGAGCTTTACTCTGTATCTAACCCTGTGCTGTACCTGTACTGGGAGTGTTTGATGGGGACAGCATAGAGGAACCCCTACTCTGTATCTAACCCCGTGCTGTACCTGTCCTGGGAGTGTTTGATGGGGACAGTGTAGAGGGAGCTGTACTCTATATCTGACCCTGTGCTGTACCTGTCCTGGGAGTGTTTGATGGGGACAGTGTAGAGGGTGCTTTACTCTGTATCTAAGCTCGTGCTGTACCTGTCCTGGGAGTGTTTGATGTGGACAGTGTAGAGGGAGCTTTACTCTGTATCTAACCCCACGCTGTACCTGTCCTGGGAGTGTTTGATGGGGACAGTGTAGAGGGAGCTTACACTGTATCTAACCCCGTGCTGTACCTGTCCTGTGAGTGCTTGATGGGGACAGTGTAGAGGGAGCTTTACTCTGTGTCTAACCCTGTGCTGTACCTGTCCTGGGAGTGTTTGATGGGGACAGTGTAGAGGGAGCTTTACTCTGTATCTGACCCTGTGCTGTACCTGTCCTGGGAGTGTTTGATGTGAGCAGTGTAGAGGAAACCTTACTCTGTATCTAACCCCGTGCTGTACCTGTCCTGGGAGTGTTTGATGGGGACAGTGTAGAGGGAGCTGTACTCTGTATCTGACCCTGTGCTGTACCTGTCCTGGGAGTGTTTGATGGGGACAGTTTAGAGGCAGCTTTACTCTGTATCTGACCCCGTGCTGTACCTGCCCTGGGAGTGTTTGATGTGGGGACAGTGTAGAGGGAGCTTTACTCTGTATCTAACCCCGTGCTGTCCCTGTCCTGGGAGTGTTTGCTGGGGACAGTGTAGAGGGAGCTTTACTCTGTATCTAACCCCGTGCTGTACCTGTCCTGGGAGTGTTTGATGTGGACAGTGTAGAGGAAACCTTACTCTGTATCTAACTCCTTATTCATGGGTCACTAAACGCTAGCGTGCGGGTACATTAAGCAATCAGGAGGTCCAATGGTACGTTAACTTTCATCGCTCGGGGTTATTAGTACAGGGGTTAAGATGACTTGCTGCAATTTTTCAGAGCCTTGGTCACAACACACCTGGACCATTGTGTAGAGTTTTGTTCTCCATATATAAGGAAGGATATACTTGCTGTAGAAGGAGTGTAACGGAGATTCACCAGACGAATCCCTGGGATGGTGAAGTTGTCTGATGAGGAGAGATTGAGGAAAATGTACCCGTGTTCCCGAGAGTGCCGAAAAATGAGAGGTGATCTTGAAACATACACAATTCATACGGGGCACCACAAGATAGATGTAGGTTGGATGATCATTCTGACTGGTGAGATTAGAACCAGGGGGAGGGGGGCACAGTCTCAAACCATAAGACATAGATGCAGAATTAGGACACTCGGCCCATCGAGTCTGCTCCGCCATTCAATCATGGGTAATATTTTTCTAATTCCCATTCTCCTGCCTTCTCTCCATAAACCCTGATCCCCTTATTGATCAAGAACCTATCTATCTCTGTCTTAGAGATACTCAGTGATTTGGCCTCCACACCCTTCTGCGGCAAAGAGTTCTACAGATTCACCACCCTCAGGCTGAAGAAATTCCTCCTCATCTCTGTTTAAAAGGATCGTCCCTTTAGTCTGAGATGGTGTCCTCTGCTTCTAATTGTTCCTACAAGTGGAAACATCCTCTCCACGTCCACTCTATCCAGGCCTCGCAGTATCCTGTAAGTTTCAATAAGATCCCCCCTCATCCTTCTGACCGCCAACGAGTACAGACCCAGTGTCCTCAACCATTCCTCATACGACAGGTTCTTCATTCCAGGGACCATTCTTGTGAACCTCCTCTGGACCCTTTCCAAGGCCTGCACATCCTTCCTTAGATACCGGGCCCAAAACTGCTCACAATACTCCAAATGGGATCTGACCAGAGCCTTTTCCAGCCTCAGAAGTAGATCCCTGGTCTTGTCTTCTCGCCCTCTTGACATGAATGCTCAGAATCAGGGGTAGACCATTGCAGACTGAGATGAGGAGGAATTTCTTCATTAAGAGGGTGGAGAATCCAGAGGGTTGTGGAAGCTCAATCATTGAGCATGTTCCAGACACAAATCGAGTGTGTATAATGCAATAGGAATGTGTGTGTGAGTGTGCGTGCGTCTGTGCGTGCCAGGATCTGTTTGAATGGTGGAGCAGACTCGATGGGCCAAATCGCCTACACCTGCTCATATTTTCCTTTGAGACTTAAATGCGTATACACACACAGGTTCACAGATACACACACACATGCGCGTGCACACACTGACTGATACATACACGGGTCCAGATACATGCATACATACACACACATGCGTGCATAGACACATGCGTGTACACACACATTGCCGCACACACACACATATATATTAGCCATTTAAGACCATTTGATAGAATGCTACACATCCCAGTTTGCCAATGACACCAAACATTAGACAGCGTTGTAAGCAACATAGCTGGAAATATCAAATTGCAGGGAGATATTATCGTTTTGGCAGTAGACTGAACTGGTGGACGTGTTTCAGTGTTGGGAAAGGTTTAGATGATGTGCTTTAGACTTAAAAAGGATAGAACCGTGATCTTTTTAAATGATGAGAAGACAGAAACATTGGAAGTTTAAACTGTACAGATATTTCACAGCTAGATTCACACAATACAGACAGCAATGTATCGTAGATTTTGGAAGTGCCACAAATGTTGTCAAGTGCAGTGCGAGGCGTACCTCAATGTTTCAGTCTTACTGAGAAACTGTCAGCCCACAGGGACAACCTTTCTGTATAATAGGATTGAAGCACAAGTTCAAATAGTTTTGTTTCAAAGTTTAAAATAACCAGTCATTTTTCTGTGCAGCTTTCGGAATCTGTCAGTGGAATTTAGGTTATACAGGCAAGTGTTAACAAGAGTATTGGGAAATGATTAGAAGTTTTGATGGAGATATGCCTGCATTATGGAAATGTGTGAGATCTATTTAGGGTTGGGGAATGGATTGATCAAAGGATGTAGTTTTTTGTTATCTTTCTCAGACTGACAGCCTTGAAGATTCACAACTTCCATGTGCTGAGATAAAGGATTGATCAACCAAGGCCTATTATTCAAATACTTCAGACAAGTGACAAAACAACAATAACAGAGAATATACAAACAGAGACAAGCAGACACCTGGAATCGGAGCTTAAACTTCATGTTTAAATGTGAAGGGCTGAAATAAGCAAGAGTCCACCCTGGGATTCGGTGCAATTTGAGTTCTGCTTTTCCATAAAATAAAAATAACTATCTGCAATGAAAAATTCTTTGGACAGGACAGAGGGATTTTGACTCTGTATTTAAGCCCAGACAGTATTTGGGTTGTGAGTGTTTGATGGACAGTGCAGAGAAAGCTTTACTCTGAAACACTGGAATTTAGTTTAAGGGTGATTTAATCACATGCTTCAGAATAATAATTGATATTGTACATCTCGTGTGTGTCTCAGTGTCAGCTGTGAAACATGTACAGCACAATCTCATCCTGTTTCTGTGTGTCTCTCTGAAATTAGCTGGTCCATTTCCTAAATTACCACTGACTCGATTTCAAAAGGGCTCCATTGCCTGTGAAGCAGTTTGTGATACCCAAAGGTTATGAAAAGTGCTTTCGAAAAGTCTGTCCCCAAGCTGTTGTGAGGATGTTCAGAGTCAGTGTGTAACTTGGGTCACACACAGGCCAGATACACCTCTCCAAGTTAAAGGTGGAGAATGGATCTCGCTCCATTTGAAAGATGTAATGACGCAGCCTGTCTGAGTTTGTGTCTGTGTGTGAGTTTGTGTTTGTCTGTACACGTGTTTGTGTGTCTTGGGTGGGGTGGGAGGTTGTGTGTGTGACTCATTACGCGGCACGGTAGCACAGAGGGTAGCACTGTGGCTTCACAGCTCCAGGGTCCCGCGTTCGATTCCTGGCATGTTCTCCGTGTCTGCGTGGGTTTCCTCCGGGAGCTCCGGTTTCCTCCCACAAGTCTGAAAGACGAGCTGTTAGGTAATTTGGACATTCTGAATTCTCCCTCTGTATACCCGAACAGGCGCCGGAATGTGGCGACTCGGGGATTTTCACAGTAACTTCATTGCAGTGTTAATGTCAGCCTACGTGTGACAATAAAGATTATTATACATGGTAGTCCCACAGGCTCTTACCCTGGGTACATGGTAGTCAGCACTCCAAAACTGTTAATTGTAGTGTCCACAGCAGTGTGGTGTAATGTAGTATTAACTGGGACAAGAGCTTATAGTATAAACAGTGACGGGGTCAACTGCAGTGATCACTGGGAAAGGAGCT
This sequence comes from Scyliorhinus torazame, assembly GCF_047496885.1. Classification (NCBI taxonomy): domain Eukaryota; kingdom Metazoa; phylum Chordata; class Chondrichthyes; order Carcharhiniformes; family Scyliorhinidae; genus Scyliorhinus; species Scyliorhinus torazame. The sequence continues at coordinate 34,115,333 of NC_092710.1, forward strand.
AATGTGTTCTCAATAGAGATGTGGATGAGAAAGGTTATATATTACAAGGTAATATTCACAATGACATTCTCTAATGCAGTAATATTTCTCACACCGTGGAGAGCAGGATTTACAGCTACTGATGCTGCTGGGAAATAAATTCATCCAGGGCTTTGTATCGGATTATTAAAATAGGTTATTGATTAAGGTGGTCTAGTCGCTAAGGCAGTTCAGCTGAATGGCCCATTCCTGTTCCTATGTACCTGCCTGGGAGTATTTGGTGAGGACAGATGTAGAGGGAGCTACATCTGGACAATTTTGGACACTAAGGGCAATTTTGCATGGCCAATCCACCTAACTTGCACATCTTTGGACTGTGGGAGGAAACCGGAGCACCCAGAGGAAACCCACGCACACACGGGGAGCATGTGCAGACTCCGCACAGACAGTGACCCAAGAAGGAATCGAACCTGGGACCCTGGAGCTGTGAAGCAATTGTGCGATCCACAATGCTACCATGCTGCCCCAGAGCTTTACTCTGTATCTCACCGCGTGCTGTACCTGTCTTGGGAGTGTTTGATGGGGACAGTCTAGAGGGAGCTTTACTCTGTATCTCACCCCGTGCAGTACCTGTCCGAGAAGTATTTGATGGGGACAGTGCAGAGGGAGCTTTACTCTTTATCTAACCTTATGCTGTACCTGTCCTGTTAATGTTTAATGGGGACAGTGTAGAGGGAGCTTTACTCTGTATCTAACCCCGTGTTGTACCTGTCCTGGAACTGTTTGATGGCGACGACGTGGAGGGAGCTTTACTCTGTATCTAACCCCGTGCTGTACCTGTGTGGGAGTGTTTGATGGGGACAGTGTAGAGGGAGCTTTACTCTGTATCTAACCCCGTGCTGTACCTATCTTGGGACTGTTTGATGGTGATAGTGTAGAGGGAGCTTTTTACTGTATTTCACCCAGTGCTGTACCTGTCCTGGAAGTGTTTGATGGGGACAGTGTAGAGGGTGCTTTACTCTGTATCTAACCCCGTGCTCTACCTGTCCTGGGTGTGTTTGCTGGGGACAATGTAGAGGGAGCTTTACCCCACGCTCTCTGTGCGTCCCACGCTCTCTGTGCGTCCCACGCTCTCTGTGCGTCCCACGCTCTCTGTGCGTCCCACGCTCTCTGTGCGTCCCACGCTCTCTGTGCGTCCCACGCTCTCTGTGCGTCCCACGCTCTCTGTGCGTCCCACGCTCTCTGTGCGTCCCACGCTCTCTGTGCGTCCCTCGCATTCTGTGCGTCCCTCGCATTCTGTGCGTCCCTCGCTCTCGGTGCGTCCCTCGCTCTCGGTGCGCCCCTCGCTCTCGGTGCGCCCCTCGCTCTCGGTGCGCCCCTCGCTCTCGGTGCGCCCCTCGCTCTCGGTGCGCCCCTCGCTCTCGGTGCGCCCCTCGCTCTCGGTGCGCCCCTCGCTCTCGGTGCGCCCCTCGCTCTCGGTGCGCCCCTCGCTCTCGGTGCGCCCCTCGCTCTCGGTGCGCCCCTCGCTCTCGGTGCGTCCCTCGCTCGTACACATGCACACGCACTCATTCACACTCTCACGCACTGCCTCACTTACACACACACACACACAAAATGACTTGCGCGCACGCATTCGTGTACACGTGCTCACTCGCACGCGCTCACACTGATGCTTACACACACACACTCACTGTTACACACTCACTCGCTCACTCACACAGATGCTTACACTCATTCTTATGCACACACATTTATTCTTACACACACACATTCGTACTCACTCACACTCACGTACACATTCCCACTTACACACTAACGCACTCTTTCTATTTGCGTCTCTCTCTCCCTGTCCCCCTCTCTCTCCCTGTCCCCCTCTCTCTCCCTGTCCCCCTCTCTCTCTCTCTCTCCCTGTTCCCCTCTCTCTCTCTCTCTCCCTGTCCCCCTCTCTCTCTCTCTCTCTCTCTCCCTGTCCCCCTCTCTCTCTCTCTCTCCCTGTCCCCCTCTCTCTCTCTCTCTCCCTGGCCCCCTCTCTCTCTCTCTCTCCCTGTCCCTCTCTCGCGCTGCGTCCCCCTCTCTCGCTGCGTCCCCCTCTCTCGCTGCGTCCCTCTCTCTCGCTGCGTCCCCCTCTCTCGCTGCGTCCCCCTCTCTCGCTGCGTCCCCCTCTCTCGCTGCGTCCCCCTCTCTCGCTGCGTCCCCCTCTCTCGCTGCGTCCCCCTCTCTCGCTGCGTCCCCCTCTCTCGCTGCGTCCCCCTCTCTCGCTGCGTCCCCCTCTCTCGCTGCGTCCCCCTCTCTCGCTGCGTCCCCCTCTCTCGCTGCGTCCCCCTCTCTCGCTGCGTCACCCTCTCTCGCTGCGTCCCCCTCTCTCGCTGCGTCCCCCTCTCTCGCTGCGTCCCCCTCTCTCGCTGCGTCCCCCTCTCTCGCTGCGTCCCCCTCTCTCGCTGCGTCCCCCTCTCTCGCTGCGTTCCCCTCTCTCGCTGCGTCCCCCTCTCTCGCTGCGTCCCCCTCTCTCGCTGCGTCCCCCTCTCTCGCTGCGTCCCCCTCTCTCGCTGCGTCCCCCACTCTCGCTGCGTCCCCCACTCTCTCTCTCTCTCTCTCTCTCTCTCTCTCGCTGTGTCTCTCTCTCTCTCTCTCGCTGTGTCCCTCACTCTCTCTCGCTGTGTCCCTCACTCTCTCTCGCTGTGTCCCTCACTCTCTCTCGCTGTGTCCCTCACTCTCTCTCGCTGTGTCCCTCACTCTCTCTCTCGCAGTGTCCCTCACTCTCTCTCTCGCAGTGTCCCTCACTCTCTCTCTCGCAGTGTCCCTCAGTCTCACTCTCGCTGTGTCCCTCAGTCTCTCTCTCGCAGTGTCACTCTCTCTCGCTGTGTCACTCTCTCTCGCTGTGTCACTCACTCTCTCTCTCGTTGTGTCACTCACTCTCTCTCTCTCAGCGTCCCTCACTCTCTCTCGCTGCGTCCCTCACTCTCTCTCGCTGCGTCCCTCACTCTCTCTCGCTGCGTCCCTCACTCTCTCTCGCTGCCTCCCTCACTCTCTCTCGCTGCGTCCCTCACTCTCTCTCGCTGCTACCCTCACTCTCTCTCGCTGCGTCCCTCACTCTCTCTCGCTGCGTCCCTCACTCTCTCTCGCTGCGTCCCTCACTCTCTCTCGCTGCGTCCCTCACTCTCTCTCGCTGCGTCCCTCACTCTCTCTCGCTGCGTCCCTCACTCTCTCTCGCTGCGTCCCTCACTCTCTCTCGCTGCGTCCCTCACTCTCTCTCGCTGCGTCCCTCACTCTCTCTCGCTGCGTCCCTCACTCTCTCTCGCTGCGTCCCTCACTCTCTCTCGCTGCGACCCTCACTCTCTCTCGCTGCGTCCCTCACTCTCTCTCGCTGCGTCCCTCACTCTCTCTCGCTGCGTCCCTCACTCTCTCTCGCTGCGTCCCTCACTCTCTCTCGCTGCGTCCCTCACTCTCTCTCGCTGCGTCCCTCACTCTCTCTCGCTGCGTCCCTCACTCTCTCTCGCTGCGTCCCTCACTCTCTCTCGCTGCGTCCCTCACTCTCTCTCGCTGCGTCCCTCACTCTCTCTCGCTGAGCTCGAACGGCTGAATGGCCCAGTCCTGCTCCTATTCCTTGTGGTCTGTTATTGCTAATTATCTCTCTGTTTATCTATTTAAGATTATCCGGAAAAGTGGGATGGGAATGAATTCGGCATCGTTTTGGATTTGGATACTGGAGAAATCATCATTTGGGGTAAGTTCTGTTCTGTTGAGAATTCACTATCTTCTTTGAAAATAAAACCCTTCCTTTGAAAACATTGCCTCATTCCCACTACTTGCTGTAAATACCCTGGCAGCTTCTGTTGTGCAAATTGGAGAGGAACATTTATTCCGTTTGTAACACCGTGCTGTACCTGTCCTGGGAGTGTTTGATAGGGACAGTGCAGAGGGAGCTTTACTCTGTATCTAACCCCGTGCTGTACCTGTCCTGGGAGTGTTTGATGGGGACAGTGTAGAGGGAGCTTTACTCTGTATCGAACCCCGTGCTGTACCTATCTTGGGACTGTTTGATGGTGATAGTGTAGAGGGAGCTTTTTACTGTATTTCACCCAGTGCTGTACCTGTCCTGGAAGTGTTTGATGGGGACAGTGTAGAGGGTGCTTTACTCTGTATCTAACCCCGTGCTCTACCTGTCCTGGGTGTGTTTGCTGGGGACAATGTAGAGGGAGCTTTACCCCACGCTCTCTGTGCGTCCCACGCTCTCTGTGCGTCCCACGCTCTCTGTGCGTCCCACGCTCTCTGTGCGTCCCACGCTCTCTGTGCGTCCCACGCTCTCTGTGCGTCCCACGCTCTCTGTGCGTCCCACGCTCTCTGTGCGTCCCTCGCATTCTGTGCGTCCCTCGCTCTCGGTGCGCCCCTCGCTCTCGGTGCGCCCCTCGCTCTCGGTGCGCCCCTCGCTCTCGGTGCGCCCCTCGCTCTCGGTGCGCCCCTCGCTCTCGGTGCGCCCCTCGCTCTCGGTGCGCCCCTCGCTCTCGGTGCGCCCCTCGGTCTCGGTGCGCCCCTCGCTCTCGGTGCGCCCCTCGCTCTCGGTGCGCCCCTCGCTCTCGGTGCGCCCCTCGCTCTCGGTGCGCCCCTCGCTCTCGGTGCGCCCCTCGCTCTCGGTGCGCCCCTCGCTCTCGGTGCGCCCCTCGCTCTCGGTGCGCCCCTCGCTCTCGGTGCGCCCCTCGCTCTCTGTGCGTCCCTCGCTCGTACACATGCACACGCACTCATTCACACTCTCACGCACTGCCTCACTTACACACACACACACACACAAAATGACTTGCGCGCACGCATTCGTGTACACGTGCTCACTCGCACGCGCTCACACTGATGCTTACACACACACTCACTGTTACACACTCACTCGCTCACTCACACAGATGCTTACACTCATTCTTATGCACACACATTTATTCTTACACACACACATTCGTACTCACTCACACTCACGTACACATTCCCACTTACACACTAACGCACTCTTTCTATTTGCGTCTCTCTCTCCCTGTCCCCCTCTCTCTCCCTGTCCCCCTCTCTCTCTCTCTCTCCCTGTCCCCCTCTCTCTCTCTCTCTCTCTCTCCCTGTCCCCCTCTCTTTCTCTCTCTCCCTGTCCCCCTCTCTCTCTCTCTCTCCCTGTCCCCCTCTCTCTCTCTCTCTCCCTGTCCCCCTCTCTCTCTCTCTCTCCCTGTCCCTCTCTCGCGCTGCGTCCCCCTCTCTCGCTGCGTCCCCCTCTCTCGCTGCGTCCCCCTCTCTCGCTGCGTCCCCCTCTCTCGCTGCGTCCCCCTCTCTCGCTGCGTCCCCCTCTCTCGCTGCGTCCCCCTCTCTCGCTGCGTCCCCCTCTCTCGCTGCGTCCCCCTCTCTCGCTGCGTCCCCCTCTCTCGCTGCGTCCCCCTCTCTCGCTGCGTCCCCCTCTCTCGCTGCGTCCCCCTCTCTCGCTGCGTCCCCCTCTCTCGCTGCGTCCCCCTCTCTCGCTGCGTCCCCCTCTCTCGCTGCGTCCCCCTCTCTCGCTGCGTCCCCCTCTCTCGCTGCGTCCCCCTCTCTCGCTGCGTCCCCCTCTCTCGCTGCGTCCCCCTCTCTCGCTGCGTCCCCCTCTCTCGCTGCGTCCCCCTCTCTCGCTGCGTCCCCCTCTCTCGCTGCGTCCCCCTCTCTCGCTGCGTCCCCCTCTCTCGCTGCGTCCCCCACTCTCGCTGCGTCCCCCTCTCTCGCTGCGTCCCCCACTCTCGCTGCGTCCCCCACTCTCTCTCTCTCTCTCTCTCTCTCTCTCTCTCGCTGTGTCTCTCTCTCTCTCTCTCGCTGTGTCCCTCACTCTCTCTCGCTGTGTCCCTCACTCTCTCTCGCTGTGTCCCTCACTCTCTCTCGCTGTGTCCCTCACTCTCTCTCTCGCAGTGTCCCTCACTCTCTCTCTCGCAGTGTCCCTCACTCTCTCTCTCGCAGTGTCCCTCAGTCTCACTCTCGCTGTGTCCCTCAGTCTCTCTCTCGCTGTGTCACTCTCTCTCGCTGTGTCACTCTCTCTCGCTGTGTCACTCACTCTCTCTCTCGTTGTGTCACTCACTCTCTCTCTCTCAGCGTCCCTCACTCTCTCTCGCTGCGTCCCTCACTCTCTCTCGCTGCGTCCCTCACTCTCTCTCGCTGCGTCCCTCACTCTCTCTCGCTGCCTCCCTCACTCTCTCTCGCTGCGTCCCTCACTCTCTCTCGCTGCGTCCCTCACTCTCTCTCGCTGCGTCCCTCACTCTCTCTCGCTGCGTCCCTCACCCTCTCTCGCTGCGTCCCTCACTCTCTCTCGCTGCGTCCCTCACTCTCTCTCGCTGCGTCCCTCACTCTCTCTCGCTGCGTCCCTCACTCTCTCTCGCTGCGTCCCTCACTCTCTCTCGCTGCGTCCCTCACTCTCTCTCGCTGCGTCCCTCACTCTCTCTCGCTGCGTCCCTCACTCTCTCTCGCTGCGTCCCTCACTCTCTCTCGCTGCGTCCCTCACTCTCTCTCGCTGCGACCCTCACTCTCTCTCGCTGCGTCCCTCACTCTCTCTCGCTGCGTCCCTCACTCTCTCTCGCTGCGTCCCTCACTCTCTCTCGCTGCGTCCCTCACTCTCTCTCGCTGCGTCCCTCACTCTCTCTCGCTGCGTCCCTCACTCTCTCTCGCTGCGTCCCTCACTCTCTCTCGCTGCGTCCCTCACTCTCTCTCGCTGCGTCCCTCACTCTCTCTCGCTGCGTCCCTCACTCTCTCTCGCTGAGCTCGAACGGCTGAATGGCCCAGTCCTGCTCCTATTCCTTGTGGTCTGTTATTGCTAATTATCTCTCTGTTTATCTATTTAAGATTATCCGGAAAAGTGGGATGGGAATGAATTCGGCATCGTTTTGGATTTGGATACTGGAGAAATCATCATTTGGGGTAAGTTCTGTTCTGTTGAGAATTCACTATCTTCTTTGAAAATAAAACCCTTCCTTTGAAAACATTGCCTCATTCCCACTACTTGCTGTAAATACCCTGGCAGCTTCTGTTGTGCAAATTGGAGAGGAACATTTATTCCGTTTGTAACACCGTGGTGCACCTGTCCTGGTAGTGTTTGATGGGGACAGTATAGAGGGAGCTTTACTCTGTATCTAACCCCGTGCTGTACCTGTCCTGGGAGTGTTTGATGGGGACAGTGTAGAGGGAGCTTTACTCTGTATCTAACCCCGTGCTGTACCTGTCCTGGGAGTGTTTGATGGGGACAGTGTAGAGGGAGCTTTACTCTGTATCTAACGCCGTGCTGAACCTGTCCTGGGAGTGTTTGATGGGGACAGTGTAGAGGGAGCTTTACTCTGTATCTAACCCCGTGCTGTACCTGTCCTGGGAGCGTTTGCTGGGGACAGTGTAGAGGGAGCTTTACTCTGTATCTAACCCTGTGCTGTACCTGTCCTGGGAGTGTTTGATCGGGACAGTGTAGAGGGAGCTTTACTCTGTATCTAACCCCGTGCTGTACCTGTCCTGGGAGTGTTTGCTGGGGACAGTGTAGAGGGAGCTTTACTCTGTATCTAACCCCGTGCCGTACCTGTCCTGGGAGTGTTTGATGGGGACAGTGTAGAGGGAGCTTTACTCTGTTTCTAACACCCGTGCTGTACCTGCCCTGGGAGTGTTTGCTGGGGACAGTGTAGAGGGTGCTTTACTCTGTATCTAACCCCGTGCTGTACCTGCCCCGGGAGTTTTTGCTGGGAACAGTGTAGAGGGAGATTTACTCTGTATAAAACTCCGTGGTGTACCTGTCCTGGGAGTGTTTGATGGGGACAGTGTAGAGGTTGCTTTACTCTGTATCTAACCCCATGCTGTACCTGTCCTGGGAGTGTTTGATGGGGACAGTGTAGATCGAGTTTTACTCTGTCTAACCCCGTGCTGTACCTGTCCTGGGAGTGTTTGCTGGGGACAGTGTAGATGGAGCTTTACTCTGTATCTAACTCCGTGCTCTACCTGTCCTGGGAGTGTTTGCTGGGGACAGTGTAGAGGGAGCTTTACTCTGTATCTAACCCTGTGTTGTACCTGTCCTGGGAGTGTTTGATGGGGACAGTGTAGAGGGAGCTATACTCTGTATCTAACTCTGTGCTGTACCTGTTCTGGGAGTGTTTGATGGGGACAGTGTAGAGGGTGCTTTACTCTGTATCTAACCCCGTGCTGTAGCTGCCATGGGAGTTTTTGATGGGGACAGCATAGAGGAACCCTTACTCTGTATCTAACCCTTTGCTGTACCTGTCCTGGGAGTGTTTGATGGGGACAGCGTGAGTGAGTGGTTGTGTCAGTGTATAAGTGAGTGAGTGTGTAAGTGTGAATTAGTTAGTGTGTGAGTATGTGAGTGAGTGACTGTGTCAAGAGTTACTGAATGTGTAATGGTGAGTTTGTGTAAAAGTGAGCAAGTCAGTGTGTGTGTGTATGTCAGTGTGAGTGATTGTGTAAGTGAGTTTGAGTGTGTGGGCGAGTTAGTGTGGAACAATGAGTGAGTAGGTGAGTGAGTGTGCGAGTGTGTGTGTAATAGTGGGTGTGAGTGAGTGAGAGTGAGTGAGTGTAACAGCGAGTGTGTGTGTGTGTGAAGGAATGTGTAAGAGTGAGTGAGGGAGTGTGAGTGAGTGTGCAAGTGAGTGCTTACGTATGAGAGAATGAGTGTGTGTAAGACTGAGTGAGTGGTGTGAATGTGTAAGTGAGAGTGTGAGAGTAAGTCAGTGTGTAATAATGAGTGAGTGTGTCGGAATAATTGAGTTTCAGTGTGTGAGTGAGTGTGTAATAGTGAGCAAGTGTGCATCAGGGTGTGGAAGCGTGATTTCGTTATTAAGTGCGTGATAGTGTGTGTTAGTGAGCGATTGTGTCAGGGTGTGAGTGAGTGTGTAAGAGTGAGTTAAATCTAACCCCTCAATTTGGTTTCACTCTGTAACACACTCCTGGGTATCTGTTATTCTCTATATATGATGTGGAGATGCCGGCGTTGGACTGGGGTGAGCACAGTACGAAGTCTTACAACACCAGGTTAAAGTCCAACAGGTTTGTTTCGATGTCACTAGCTTTCGGAGCGCTGCTCCTTCCTCAGGTGGCAGGATTCACCTGAGGACGGAGCAGCGCTCCGAAAGCTTGTGACATCGAAACAAACCAGTTGGACTTTAACCTGGTGTTGTAAGACTTCGTCCTATTCTCTATATAAACTATCCTGAACCCCTCGATTAGATTCCAGCCTGTCACTCACTCCCGGGTATCTGTTATTCTATATGTAAACTATCCTGAACCCCTCGATTAGATTCCAGTCTGTAACTCATTCCTGGGTATCTGTTATTCTGTATATAAACCATCCAGAACCCCTCGATTAGATTCCAGTCTGTAACGCACTCCTGGGTATCTGTTATTCTTTATATAAACTATCCTGAACCCCTCGATTAGATTCCAGTCTGTAACTCACTCCTGGGTATCTGTTATTCTATATATAAACTATCCTGAACCCCTCAATTAGATTCCTGTCTGTCACTCACTCCCGGGTATCAGTTATTCTATATATAAACTATCCCGAAGCCCTCGATTAGATTCCAGTCTGTAACTCACTCCCGGGTATCTGTTATTCTATATATAAACTATCCTGATCCCCTCGATTAGTTTCCAGTCTGTAACTCACTCCCGGGTATCTGTTATTCTGTATATAATCTATCCCGAAGCCCTCCATTAGATTGCAGTCTGTAATTCATTCCCAGATATAATCTATTCTGTGTATTAACCAACGATATGCCGGACTGAGATGAGGAGGAATTTTGTCACTCAGATGGTGGTGAATCCTGGGAATTCTCTATCCCAAAGGAATGTGGAGACTCAGTCATTGAGCCGGTTCTGGACTGCGATTGATGGATCAACAAGAGGCACGTGGATAGGGCAGGAAGACGGTGTTGAAATGGAAGAATCTCCATGATCATATTGACTGGTGGAGTGAGTTCGAAGGGCTGAATGGACCAGTCCTGCTCCTATTCCTTGTGGTCTGTCATTGCTAATTATTTCTATGTTTATCTATTTAAGATTATCCGGAAAAGTGGGATGGGAATGAATTCTGCATCGTTTTGGATTTGGATATTGGAGTAATCATCATTTGGGGTCAGTTCTGTTATGTTGATAATTTGCGATCTCTTTTCAAAATAAAACCCTTCCTTTGAAAACATTGCTTCATTCCCTCTACTTGCTGTAAATATCCTGGCAGCTTCTGTTGTGGAAATTGGAGAGGAACATTTATTCCGTTTGTAACCCCGTGGTGCACCTGTCCTGGTAGTGTTTGATGGGACAGTGTAGAGGGAGCTTTACTCTGTATCTAACCCCGTGCTTTAGCTGCCCTGGGAGTGTTTGATAGGGACAGTGCAGAGGGAGCTTTACTCTGTATCCAACCTCGTACTGTACCTGTCCTGGGAGTGTTTGATGGGGACAGTGTAGAGGGAGCGTTACTCTGTATCTAACCCCGTGCTGTACCTGTCCTGGGTGTGTTTGATGGGGAGAATGTAGAGGGAGCTTTACACTGTATCTAACCCCGTGCTGTACCTGTCCTGGGAGTGTTTGATGGGGACAGCGTCGAGGAAGCTTTACTCTGTATACATCATCGTAATGTAGCTGCCCTTGGAGTGTTTGATGGGGACGGTTTAGAGGGATGTGTAATCTGTATGTAACCCCATGATGGACTTTTGCTAACAGTGTTTGATGGAGATTCTGAATCTTGAATTGATGTATTCTGTTAGTCTCCCCATCTTATCTGTCTCTGCATCTCTCTATCTCTCTCTGAGAATCTGTCTAAACAAATCCACGATCAGCAGTCAGCCATTTTAAGTTACTTAACGGTGGCCATTTTATGTGAGCACAACACTGAGACAATTCGGACAGTTGTCCAAGTTAGTGTCAAGCAAAAACTGAAGGAAAGAGTTGTATTTAAACATGATATGTTGGGCAATGTGGATGTACAAATGGAGCTTGTACACCAGTCACTGAAAGAGGAGAGGGGGGTGCAGCAAGCAGTTAAGAAGGCCAATGACACGTTGGCCTTCATTGCAAGAGGGATTTGAATTCAGAAGTGGAGATGTCTTCCTGCAGTTACACAAGGCCTTGGTGAGACCACACCTGGAGTATTGCGTATAGTTTCGGTCTCCCTAACTGAGAAAGGATATAGTTGTCAAAGAGAGAGTGCAGCGGAGGGTCAATCGTCTGATAGGGAGGTTGCCGGACTGTCCTAGGAGGAGAGATTGGTTCAATAGGGCCTGAATGAGCCCTGTTTCTCCAACCTAACCCTGGAGATCAAATCCCACATTCCTGGCGATTTCTCCACTCTCAAAGATGGAAAGATATTGACTAAGTTTATAGCAGAAATTGACTGATTTCTAAATCGCATTGACATAAAGGGATATGGGGATAGTGTTGGGGAAAAGACATTGAAGTGAAGATATTTCACAGCTGGATTCACAGAATACAGACAGCAAAGTACCTTAAATCTTGGAAGTGCCACAAATGTTGTCAAACATTTGGGAAATGATTGGAAACAGTTTGGACTGAGATCTCCTCAGTGACCTGTGTGCAGACCCCACCCCCGACTTTCTGTCAGCAATGTCCCCCTCGGTGTGGTTCCTGTGTCTGCTAAGGAAGACACTTGTCCTGTCTATGGTTATGTTAATTCAGCAGTCAACAACAGATTCTGTCCTGTCCTTATTTCTGTCTTTGGTTTAACATTTGTTTCCCTCTGAATTTCTGACGTGTTTGGAATGACTATTCGTCTGTCGCCTTAGAAAGGCTTTCCATAGAATGAGTAAAAACCAGCAAGAAATCACAGAATGTGAGTTAAACACAACTTCATTTCTGCCTCCATTTTAAGAGAAGATTCCTGGCCAGACAAACAAAGCTCATTGCAAAGTTTCACTTCATATTTTACCTGTTGTTCACAGACAGATTTCTTCAATGAGCTGCTCTATAAATATGGATTCAATTTGACTTTTTCTCACTGAGATGTTAAGCTTATTCCTGAATCAATACAGGGTCATCGGCAACAACATCATTTTATTAGACAAGGAGGTTCAATGGGATTTTTCACTGAAATCCACTGATGTCAATTCCTGAGATTGGAATTTATAATGAAACAATTTGGATTCAATGAAAACGGTCAGTTTAATAACCCCAATGTCCTGACTGCCTCACGTCCTGGCACCCTCACACCATCACATCCTCATGTCCCCAAACCCTCACATCCTGACCCACTCACGTCCATGAAACCTCACATCCTGACCCGCTGTGTACCTCTTTCTGTGTGTGGCCCCCTCGCTCTGTCCATCTCTGTATCCCTCTCTCCCTCTGTGTCCCTGTCTCTCTCTGTGTCCTTCTATCTCACTCTATCCCTCTCTTTTACTGAGTACCTCTTTCTCTCTGTGTCACTCTTTCTGTGTCCCTCTCCCTCTATGTATGGCCCTCTCCATGTCTCTCTCGCTGTGTACCTCTCTCTCTCTGTCCCACTCTCTCTCGCTGTGTCCCTCTCTGACCCCTCTCTCTCGCTGTGTCCCCCTCTCTCTCGCTGTGTCCCCCTCTCTCTCGCTGTGTCCCCCTCTCTCTCGCTGTGTCCCCCTCTCTCTCGCTGTGTCCCCCTCTCTCTCGCTGTGTCCCCCTCTCTCTCGCTGTGTCCCCCTCTCTCTCGCTGTGTCCCCCTCTCTCTCGCTGTGTTCCCCTCTCTCTCGCTGTGTCCCCCTCTCTCTCGCTGTGTCCCCCTCTCTCTCGCTGTGTCCCCCTCTCTCTCGCTGTGTCCCCCTCTCTCTCGCTGTGTCCCCCTCTCTCTCGCTGTGTCCCCCTCTCTCTCGCTGTGTCCCCCTCTCTCTCGCTGTGTCCCCCTCTCTCTCGCTGTGTCCCCCTCTCTCTCGCTGTGTCCCCCTCTCTCTCGCTGTGTCCCCCTCTCTCTCGCTGTGTCCCCCTCTCTCTCGCTGTGTCCCCCTCTCTCTCGCTGTGTCCCCCTCTCTCTCGCTGTGTCCCCCTCTCTCTCGCTGTGTCCCCCTCTCTCTCGCTGTGTCCCCCTCTCTCTCGCTGTGTCCCCCTCTCTCTCGCTGTGTCCCCCTCTCTCTCGCTGTGTCCCCCTCTCTCTCGCTGTGTCCCCCTCTCTCTCGCTGTGTCCCCCTCTCTCTCGCTGTGTCCCCCTCTCTCTCGCTGTGTCCCCCTCTCTCTCGCTGTGTCCCCCTCTCTCCCGCTGTGTCCCCCTCTCTCTCGCTGTGTCCCCCTCTCTCTCGCTGTGTCCCCCTCTCTCTCGCTGTGTCCCCCTCTCTCTCGCTGTGTCCCCCTCTCTCTCGCTGTGTCCCCCTCTCTCTCGCTGTGTCCCCCTCTCTCTCGCTGTGTCCCCCTCTCTCTCGCTGTGTCCCCCTCTCTCTCGCTGTGTCCCCCTCTCTCTCGCTGTGTCCCCCTCTCTCTCGCTGTGTCCCCCTCTCTCTCGCTGTGTCCCCCTCTCTCTCGCTGTGTCCCCCTCTCTCTCGCTGTGTCCCCCTCTCTCTCGCTGTGTCCCCCTCTCTCTCGCTGTGTCCCCCTCTCTCTCGCTGTGTCCCCCACTCTCTCGCTGTGTCCCCCTCTCTCTCGCTGTGTCCCCCTCTCTCTCGCTGCGTCCCCCTCTCTCTCGCTGCGTCCCTCTCTCTCTCGCCGCGTCCCCCTGTCTCTCGCCGCGTCCCCCCCTCTCTCGCCGCGTCCCCCTCTCTCTCGCCGCGTCCCCCCCTCTCTCGCTGCGTGCCTCTCTCTCTCGCTGCGTCCCCCTCTCTCTCGCTGCGTCCCCCTCTCTCTCGCTGCGTCCCCCCCCCTCACTCGCTGCGTGCCTCGCTCTCGCTGTGTCCCCCTCTCTCTCGCTGGGTCCCCCTCTCTCTCGCTGCGTCCCTCTCTCTCTCGCTGCGTCCCCCCCTCTCTCGCTGCGTGCCTCGCTCTCGCTGCGTGCCTCTCCCTTGCTGCGTCCCTCTCCCTCGCTGCGCCACTCGCTCTGCGCCCCCAGTGTCTGAGTGAGTGTGTATAACAGTGAATGAGTGTGTCAGAGTCGGTGTGGATGTGAGTGTGTCATACAGTGAGTGAGTGTAAGAGTGAGAATTGGTGAGAACTAGTGTGTGTGAGAGTGAGTCAGTACGAGTGTGTGTGTGTAAGTGTGTGAAGAGTGTGTTTGAATAAGAGTGACTGAGTGTATAAGAGTGAGCGTGTGAGTGAATGTGAATGTGCGAGTCTGTGGGCGTGGTTGTGAGCGGGTTGGTGTGTGAGTGGGTATGTGAGTGTGAGTGATTGCAAGTGTGGGTGTGTGTGTAAGACTGAGCGAGTTAATGTGTAAAAGTGAGTGAGTATGTGTGTGTAAGTGTGTGCGTATGTAAGAATGTGTGTGTAATAGTGTGTGAGTGAGGATGTGAGTGAGTGTGAGTATGTAAGATTGTGTGTGTGTGAGACAGTGTGTAAGAATGATAGTGTTTGTGTAAGTGTGAGTGTGTAAGTGTGAGTGTAAGAGGATTGTGCAAGCGTGAGTGTGAGTGAGGAATTGTGTGTAAGTGAGTGTGAACAACTGAGTGTGTCTGTGTCTGAGTGAGAGTGATTGAGCGTGTAGGAGTGAGTGAATGTGTGAGTGTGAGTGTATGAGTGAGGATGTGAGTGTCTGAGTATGTATGAGTGAGTGAGTGTGAGTGAGTGAATGAGTAATTGTGTGTAAGTTAGTGTGAATGAGTGAGTCAGTCTGTGTGTGAGCGAGAGTGAGTGCGTGTGTAAGAGTGAGTGAGTGTGAGTGAATAATTGTGTGTGAGTGAGTCTGATCCTGAGTGAGTGTGTGTGAGTGAGTGAGCGTGTGAGTGCATGTGTGAGGATGTGTGTGCCTGAGTATGTATGACTGAGTGAGTGTGAGTGAGAGAGTGTGTCAGAGTCGGGGTGTAAGAGTGAGTGTGTGATTGGGTGAGTTAGTGTGTGTGTAAAAGTGAGTGTGGATGTAAGAGTTAGTGTGAGTGATTGTGTAAGTGTAAGTGTATAAGTGAGTGAGAGTGTAAGTGTGAATTAGCGTGTATGAGTATGTGAGTGAGTGTGTAAGAGTGAGTGAGTCTGTGTGTATGTCAGAGTGAGTGATTGTGTAAGTCAGTTTGAGTGTGTGCGAGTGTGTGAGAGAGTTGGCGTGTAAGAATGAGTGAGTGGATTATTGAGAGTGAAAGAGTGTATCTGTATGTAATAGTGAGCATGTGATTGACTGTGTTGGGGTGAGTGTGAGTGATTATGTAAGAGTGAGTGTGAGTTAGCATGTGGGAGTAACAGTGTGTCAGAGTGACAGTGTGTCAGAGTGACAGTGTGTGTGTGAGAGTGAGTGTGAGTGTGTTTAAGACTGAGTGATAGTGTGTGTGAGTGGGTGTGTGTGAGTGGGTGTGTGTGAGTGGGTGTGTGTGAGTGGGTGTGTGTGAGTGGGTGTGTGTGAGTGGGTGTGTGTGAGTGGGTGCGTGTGAGTGGGTGCGTGTGAGTGGGTGCGTGTGAGTGGGTGCGTGTGAGTGGGTGCGTGTGAGTGGGTGCGTGTGAGTGGGTGCGTGTGAGTGGGTGCGTGTGAGTGGGTGCGTGTGAGTGGGTGCGTGTGAGTGGGTGCGTGTGAGTGGGTGCGTGTGAGTGGGTGCGTGTGAGTGGGTGTGTGAGTGGGTGTGTGTGAGTGGGTGTGTGTGAGTGGGTGTGTGTGAGTGGGTGTGTGTGAGTGGGTGTGTGTGAGTGGGTGTGGGTGTGGGTGAGTGGGTGTGGGTGAGTGGGTGAGTGGGTGTGGGTGGGTGAGTGGGTGTGGGTGGGTGAGTGGGTGTGGGTGGGTGAGTGGGTGTGGGTGGGTGAGTGGGTGTGGGTGGGTGAGTGTGGGTGGGTGAGTGGGTGTGGGTGGGGGTGTGGGTGAGTGGGTGTGGGTGAGTGGGAGTGGGTGTGGGTGAGTGGGTGTGGGTGAGTGGGAGTGGGTGTGGGTGAGTGAGTGGGTGTGGGTGAGTGGGTGAGTGGGTGTGGGTGAGTGGGTGAGTGGGTGTGGGTGAGTGGGTGAGTGGGTGTGGGTGAGTGGGTGTGGGTGAGTGGGTGTGGGTGAGTGGGTGTGGGTGAGTGGGTGTGGGTGAGTGGGTGTGGGTGAGTGGGTGTGGGTGAGTGGGTGTGGGTGAGTGGGTGTGGGTGAGTGGGTGTGGGTGAGTGGGTGTGGGTGAGTGGGTGTGGGTGAGTGGGTGTGGGTGAGTGGGTGTGGGTGAGTGGGTGTGGGCGAGTGGGTGTGGGCGAGTGGGTGTGGGCGAGTGGGTGTGGGTGAGTGGGTGTGGGTGAGTGGGTGTGGGTGAGTGGGTGTGGGTGAGTGGGTGTGGGTGAGTGGGTGTGGGTGAGTGGGTGTGGGTGAGTGGGTGAGTGGGTGTGGGTGAGTGGGTGTGGGTGAGTGGGTGTGGGTGAGTGGGTGTGGGTGAGTGGGTGTGGGTGAGTGGGTGTGGGTGAGTGGGTGTGGGTGAGTGGGTGTGGGTGAGTGGGTGTGGGTGAGTGGGTGTGAGAGAGTGAGTGTGGAATCAGCGTGCAATAATGAGTGAGTCTGTAGTAATGAGTGAGTTTCAGTGTGTAAGTGAGTGTGAGTGAGTGATTGTGTAATGGTGAGTGAGTGTGAGTCGGGGTGTGTAAGAGTGAGTTAATGAGTGAGAGTATGTTAGTGAGTGATTGTGCAAGAGTGTGTGAGTATGTGTGTGTGTGAGACTGATTGAGTGAGTGTGTGAGAGTGAGTGAGTGTGGAATCAGTGTGTAATAATGAGTGAGTCTATAGGAATGAGTGAGTTTCAGTGTGTAAGTGAGTGTGAGTGAGTGTGTAAGCGTGAGTTAAATCCACTCGATTAGATTGCACACTGTATCGCACTGCAGTGTATCGTTTAACTGTGAGTGTGTGAAAGAGTGCGCGAGTCAGTGTGTGTGATTGTGTAAGTGAATTTGAGTGTGTGAGCGAGTTAGTGTGTAAGAATGAGTGAGTGTGCGAGTGTGTGCGTGTAATAGTGGGGGTGAGTGTGTGTGTAAGAGTGAATGATTAAGTGTGTGAGGGAGTGTGAGTGCGAGTTTGTAGCAGTGTGTGTGAGTGAATGTATAAGAGTGAGTGTGTGAGTGAGTGTGTAAGAGAGTGAGTGTGTGTGTGATTGAATGTGTAAAGGTGAGTGGGGGGTGTGAGTGAATGTTTAAGTGTGAGAGAGTGTGTGTGAGAGACTGAGTGAGTAAGTGAGTGTGTAATAATGAGTGAGGGTGTAGGAATAAGAGTGTGAGTGAGTGTGTAATGGTGAGCGAGTGTGAGTCAGGGTGTGTAAGAGTGAGTTAGTGAGTGTGTTAGTGAGTGATTGTGTACGACTGTGTGAGTGAGTGTGTAAGCGTGAGTTAAATCCACTCGATTAGATTGCACACTGTATCGCACTGCAGTGTATCTGTTAACTGTGAGTGTGTGCAAGAGTGAGCGAGTCTTGCACGACTAGAGAGCTCGATTAGATTCCAGTCTGTAACTCACTCCCGGGTATCTGTTATTCAATATATAAACCATTGTGAACCCCTCGATTAGATTCCAGTCTGTAACTCACTCCCAGGTACCTGTTGTTCTATATATAAACACCCCTGAATCCCTCAATTAAATTCCAGTCTGTAACTCACTCCCGGGTATCTGTTATTCTATATATAAACACCCCTGAATCCCTCAATTAGATTCCAGTCTGTAACTCACTCCCGGGTATCTGTTATTCTATATATAAACACCCCTGAATCCCTCAATTAGATTCCAGTCTGTAACTCACTCCCGGGTATCTGTTATTCAATATATAAACCATTGTGAACCCCTCGATTAGATTCCAGTCTGTAACTCACTCCCAGGTACCTGTTATTCTATATATAAACACCCCTGAATCCCTCAATTAGATTCCAGTCTGTAACTCACTCCCGGGTATCTGTTATTCTATATATAAACACCCCTGAATCCCTCAATTAGATCCTGCTCCTATTCCTCGTGGTCTGTTATTGCTAATTATCTCTCTGTTTATCTATTTCAGAGTATCCAGAAAAGTGGGATGGGAATGAATTCGGCATCGTTTTGGATTTGGATATTGGAGAAATCATCATTTGGGATAAGTTCTGTTACGTTGATAATTTCCTACCTTCTTTAAAAATAAAACCCTTCCTTTGGAAACATTGCCTCATTCCCTCTACTTGCTGTAAATATCCTGGCAGCTTCTGTTTTGGAAACTGTAGAGGAACATTTATTCCCTTTGTAACCCCATGCTGAACCTGTCCTGGGAGTGTTTGCTGGGGACAGTGTAGAGGGAGCTTTACTCTGTATCTAACACCGTGCTGTACCTGTCCTGGGAGTGTTTGATGGGGACAGTGTAGAGGGAGCTTTACTCTGTATCTGACCCTGTGCTGTACCTGCCCTGGGAGTGTTTGATGGTGACAGTGTCGAGGGAGCATTACTCTTTATCTAACCCCGTGCAGTACCTGTCCTGGGAATGTTTGATGGGTCTTTAAGAGAAGATTCCTGGCCACAAAAACAAAGCTCATTGCAAAGTTTCAATTCATATTTTACATGTTGCTCACAGACAGATTTCTTCAATGAGCTGCTCTATAAATTTGGATTCAATTTGATTTATTCACACTGTGAGATGTTAAGCTTATTCCTCAATCAGTACAGGGTCATCGGCAACAACATCATTTTATTAGACAAGGAGGTTCAATGGGATTTTTTCACTGAAATCATCTGATGTCATTTCATGAGACTAGAATTTATAATGAAACAATTTGGATTCAATGAAAACGGTTAGTTTGATAACCCCAACTGCTTTCTGTTAACTCGCCCGTCACTCTCCACTCTCACCTTGTTTTTAAGTTGGGGAATTCTGCTGGCAGCTTGTGCACAGGAAGAGCCCCAAAATGGTGGCACTTTCAAAATTAAGTTCAGAGTCTCTGAAGATGGATTTCTTTCTCTCTTTCTACTTGAACATGTACACACTGACAGCAGGCATATTGATTGCACAGCAAGATTCCCCAGTCAGAAATGTGATCATGGTGGAAAATTCCCCTACGTCCCCTGTGGAAAGGTTGAATTAACTCCCTCATTCCCACGTTTAAGTTTAAGACTTTTAACTCATGACCTTCAAACATTTTGCAGTCCGTGAGCTACTTTTTAATAAGTGTGGTCACTGTTGCTGTGTTTTTTGAAAATATTTTCATTCCGATGAGGACGGACATAACAACATACAAACAATCAGTCAGTTACAACACAAACAAAATACTATTCTCCTCATTTGACATTTATTCCTTTATTTCCATTAAACCTTTCCGCTCTTCCCTCCCCTAACCCACTGGCAACAAACAGATCTGTAAATAGAGACAAGAACAGCTTCCATCTCGTCCAGAAACCCCCATCTGAGCCACAAAGGGCTAACTTTAGTTTCTCAAGTTTAAGGAATTCCGCAATATCCCTCAACCATGTCGATATTTTTGGCGGATCTTCTGACTTCCCTTCCAATAAAATTAGCCTCCGGGCGATCAATGTGACAAAGGCCACCACATCGGCCCCGTCCCCACCTATTAGTCCCGGTACTTCCGACACCCCAGAAATTGCCTCGTGGTCCCAGTAATATTTCCACCTCCACAACTTTTGTTCGTGTTGAAATAGCGAGAGCCAGAAGCCCACAAATCGTGGACGTGACCAGAAGATGTGGACATGGTTAACTGGTCCTCCTTTACACTCTCACATTTATCTTCTTCCTCTGTGAGGAATCTGCTCATTCGTTCCTGTGTCATATGGGCCCCTGTGTACATCCTTGAATTGTATCAAGCCCATCCGAGCACATGAAGATGTCGCATTGACCCTGTGTATAATCTCACTCCATAGTCCCCATTCCAACTCCATATCCAACTCTTCCTTCCACTTTTGTTTCATCTCTTCAATCGCTGCTTTCTTTCTGTCCATCAGCCACCTGTAAATGTTAGTAATTCTCCCATCACCAACTCAGCTGGGAGGAGCAATTTCTCCAGCAGCTTGTTCTCCGGTAGGCAAACGAACGAGGGCAACTCCTTTTTCACCAAGTTTCATCATTGAAGATAATTAAACTTCACGTCCCTCTGCATTTTATGTTTCTCCCTCAATTCTTCAAATCTACTTTCCAACAACAAGTCTGTAACCTGTCTCAGCCCAGCTTTATGCCACTGTTTAAATATTGTATCCAGTCTTGCCGCTGGGGTGAATCGGTGGTTTCCATAAATAGGGGCTCGCACCGTCAAGTTTACCAAAGCAAAATGGCGTCTCCGCTTGCTCCAGATGTTGAAGGAAGATGCCAGCACCGGGCTTTGTGTCAACCTCCCCGGGGGAAATGGGAGTGCAGCCGCAGCGGAAGTGTGCAAACTAGCCCCCTTACACGATTCTTCCACCACCTGTACCCATTCCGCTTCTTCCTCTCCCCACCATTGCCCAATCTTCTCCAAATTCACCGCCCAATAATAATACAAAAGATTGGGAAGCACCAACCCTCCCACCCACCCATTCTTTTTAAATATGAGCTGGTCTTTTTGAAGAGAAATCCAATTAATCACCTTCCAGTTACCGATGGAGAAGTCATCTGCCGCATTTCCTATCTGATTAGAGTGTTGATGTTGATCTCCTATTTTCTTTCTCTGTCAGTCTGGCCTCAATAAAAGTTGAGACGGATTCGCACGTAAACAGAAGTTATTTATTTAGCTTGCAAGCTTTATCATCTTACAGAATGTAACAGGACGTCCTGCCTCTTACACTCCAGAAAACGACTGAACTAACAGACAAAGGAATCTCTGCAAAATCAGTTCAAATGGTATCAAGTTTCACATACTCGACGGACATAGGTCAGCCTATGTCCCGCCTGACCTGTTTAATCCATTCTGATTGGCTCACTTCCAATCCCTTTCTCTGGCCCCTATCAATGCATCCTCACTCTTATAGACACACCTCTTCCTGCTTTTTCCATGCGGTCCCAAATTCCTTTGTCCCTAACTGCAAAAATCAAAGTGGCTTATTTCTACATTACATTAACTAGTATCTCTAAAGTAACTATTTTATATCACATTCGTCATTCCCTCCTTTTATCATTCCATGATAACCGAACTATCCAATCTATAGCTACGGTTCCTCATCTAAAAAGATTCGTCGCTGCATTTCCAATTCCTGTCTTAGCCCCCCTTCATCTGCTTCACCCTCATGGATTTTAACAGTTAAATTTTTTTGGCCGGTGATTGGGGTGGTGATCTGATCCAGTGCACCCCGCATTCTACCCATCACACATTTAAGGATGGCCAGGCCCACAAAGATGCAGCCGATAGCTACCACTAGATACATGGCCATATTTATCAACCAGTCCTTCCATCCCCCAAATCCCCAGTTACCCCAAGAGCCAGGATCCTGCATCCCGTCCAAGTGATCCCGTATGCGATCCATAAATTTAGTGATGTTAGCGGTCAAGTCTTGAACACCCATAATACACTTGCCCTGTACTATGGCGCATACCCCACCCTCACGGGCCAGAAGATAGTCAAGAGCATACCGGTTCTGCATTGCAAACAACCGTAGCTGAGACAACTCCTTAGTTATTGCCCCGAGGGCTCCCAAGGTTTACTACCCGTGTTTTCCTCAGTTTGGCCTTTAACTAACTTAAGTGTATCTCCCGGTAACCTACGTTCTAGCTGTACTTCCCTTCTCATACGCCCCATCCTCTCTCTAGTCCCTTTCACTTCCTCATAGCCTCTTCCTACGCTCTTCTGACAGCCTGATATTACCTTTCTTGCACCACTCTTAACACATCCAAAATCGAATTTACATGTATTCCAAAAACAAGGCAATGTCCATATAATGTTCCCTTCCCATCGCCGGGACCGGTGCAGCTGCTTCATGACTCCCGCATTCTCCTTAACTTTGATGACCTTCCATGAGTCGATACCATGTCCTCGTATATGGGGGCAGTGAAGAACATCACCTGTGCACAGGTGATGTATCCTTGTAGATTGGTTGGGGCTACACAGATACATAATATTCCCCTTTTCCATGTCCATCGCCAATAACACGCCAAGCGAAGTGAGGCCAAATATCAGACAGACGATGCGTAGCCACTCCATCGTGCTCCACACCTGTAAAATAGCACTGGAGAAGGGAGGCAGGTTAGTATCCGACCTTTTACAGTAGTGGAGATGGACTCAATGTACAGTGATGTAGGTGCACCCAAGCACTTCGCCCCTCCACTTTAACTGCTGTGGGGGTGGCAAGGAGAACTTGGAAGGGCCCGTCCCATCGCGGCTCCGACCCCTTCCTAGTCCAATTTTTGACCATTACATAACTACCGGGCTGGACTGAAAGTGAGCTAGGTACTGGGGGCGATGGCTGGTGAGCCGCGCGGACCTGGCCATGGAGTTCCTTGAGCACTTGCGTAAGGGCCAGAACATAGGTGGTCATTTCCTCAGTCATCTGATGAAACTGAACCCGTCTGGGAACCTGCAGGCTCCAAGGAGTTCTAAGAGGCCTGCCATAAAGAATCTCGGCGGGAGAAAGCCGGACCGGTCCCGCAGGTGTAACCCGCAGCTGGAAGAGGGCAACGGGGAGCAACTTAAGCCATGTCAGTCCCGTGTCTGCTCTTAATTTAGCCAATTTAGTTTTGAGGGTCTGATTGTGTCTTTCAACCAACCCGGCCGCCTGCGGTCTGTAAGCACAGTGTAACTGCTGGCGTATGCCCAACTGGGAGCAGAACTCCTTGTTAATTTGTCCAATAAAATGAGGCCCATTATCAGAACTTAACTGAGCTGGTATACCGTACCGGGGAATGATTTCCCTCATCAAGACTTTAACCACAGTAGCAGCTTTACTATAGATAGTCGGATACGCCTCAACCCATCTGCTGAACACATCCACAATGACCAAAACATATTTATAACATTGACACCTTTCCAACTCAATGTAATCCATTTGGAGCGTCTCAAAGGGACCACTGGGCAACGGGGTTTGCCCCTTCCCACAAGGGATACCTTTTCCGGTGTTATATTGCTGACAAATCAAACACCGATTACTGATACTTTGGGCCAACCCCTGCATTTTAGGGTGCCACCAAGTGTCCAGCAACAAATCACTAGTCCCCCGAGCCCCACAATGAGTTGCAAAGTGTACACATTCGATGACCCATAAAGCCAGTACATCAGACATACAAGTCTGATGTGCTGGCGTGGTCCATAAAGAGGAAACAGAATCATATGTACAACCTAACCGTTTCCACATTTGTTTATCACTCTCAGGAGCGTCCTCCTGTAACCTTATGACGTCTTGGATGGTTGGCATTCGCTTGTCAGAAGCAGACACATTCATAGTAGATCGTTTAGTCTGACTTAACATTTTAGGCACCATCACTTGCTGAATTTGCGCGGCTGTGCGCGCTGCACGATCTGCTCGTTCATTACCAACGTCAACTGGGGTTGTACCATTCGTGTGGGCAGCGCATTTAATAACGGAAATCTGCGCTGGCAGAAGGAGGGCCTGCAGTAGGTCATTAACTAAACCCCGGTGGGATATTTGACCACACATAATCATGTCAGGTTGTTCTGACGAAATGTCACTCAAATCGCCCCTTATTGTGGTAGTTTCCTGAATCAAGGCTAACCAGTCGTGGCCAGGTGCGTCTTCATGGATAGGGGGACCACTAAGAAAACAGGCTGGATTGATAGTGGTACAGTATTTAAATGTCAGACGTGGATTGTTCAAAAGGTATATCTCATACCTATTCTGACGAGCTGCGGTAAGATGCTGACCATTCGCCCCATATCCCTGGCATGGTACCGGTCATGGACCTGACGTGTAATATGAGGGCTTACCGAAGCTGACTGTGGCCATAAATGTGGTGATATTGTAACAAAATCGGCTGTACCTTCTTTTCCCGTGACTGTGGCTGTAACCTTGACTGGCCATTCGGTCTCAAGTAATGGCCAGTATTTGTCCTCCAACTCCCTGTTTCGTCCAGTTCTGTCATAGGCCAGGGTAACGTGATGCAGTGATAGTGGCTGTTCAATGTCTAACGTCCACCACTGGGGGGTGATAGAAATATAGCACTGTTGTCTCATCCTCCATGATGTAACCGTTACCCCCTCATCTCCGCATTCTAGCTGTAGCTGGAAGATACACAGTAAATCTCGGGCCAACAAATTACAGTCCAATCCAGTAGTCACTACAACCTGATGCTCTGCAGACTTATTCTCGTAAGTGACTGTCACAGGTTCAGAAATAGGATACTCACACACCTGTCCTTGGAACCCTGACAATTGCTGCGTGTGGTCGGATAATGGTAATTTAAGTGCTGATTGCACAGAAGACATGGCTGCCCCGTCCTCTTCTTCCAGTAGACCAATGGCCCCTCAGAGGGGGCTGCGGTTGTAGAGCTGTTGATTCGTTCGGTGGGCCATAAAAAAGGGGGTGAGGGTCCCTTTGGGTGGGTTTGGTATCCTCCTCTTCGCTGATCCACCCACCCAAAGTCACTATATTGGGGCTCCTGCTGGTAAACTACCATTTCTGCCGCTTGTTGGGGTCGTAGATCATCCTTTTTCATTACATACTCAGTCTTAACCTTTGTAACTGAGCCTCCTTCTGGGCCTACACCCTCCTTCCAGTAAAATCTGACTGCCCTTGCCATCTGGGAAGGGTCGTTCTCCGTCCAATTCATGTTATTACATTTCACAGCAGTAACCACAGAAGGTGGTAGGCAATGCATTAACATAGCACAGTATTGAGGGGAATTCTGACCATTTTGATACAACAAATCGCCTGACTGCCCCCGGTAGATTTCATTAAAACGCCCCAGAAATTCCTCTGGGTCTTCATTCTTCTTAGGTTTTAGGTCTAAGATAACAGAAAGATTTATGGGCCTTTGAAATGTGCTATTCAATGCATTTAAGATCTGTGTCCTTCTATCGTCGTCTAACGCATAGGCCTGCTGGAGTGCGGCATGACTAGCATAATTCAGGTGGTTAAGACAAGTGCGGTACTCTGCTGGGGTTAAAATCTGCTGAACTAGGGCCCAGAGGTCCCTTGAATCAGCTTGATAAATTGAGATAGTAGTTCTCAATGAATCCACAAAGGCAGCAGGAGATTTTTTTCTATCTGGGATTGTAGTCATAATAGCCATCATCTCACTGGGTGTCCATGGGAAGTAAACGTCTATTGTGGGGTTTGCAGCCGCCGTCCCTGGATCGGGGTTTCTCATCTTCCTAATCGGTAACTGTCTCTGAATGTCACCAGGGGGCACTCTAGGTATTTCCCCTGGTTGTTCCAAGACTTCAACGTCTCTCCCTGTCACTAGGGGGAGTTCTTTCTCTTCAACCGAAGTTGTTTCAGCTTTCTTTGTTCCCAACTCTTGTGATTTCTCCTTAGTTTGGGGAGACTGAGGTGATATGCTTAATTGTTTCTGGTGAGCTTCAAGCCCCTCTCTTGCTGTCCGAGATCTTGTCCTAGAGCTAACTGGGCTTGTGGGACAAAGTTCCTTTTGCTCTTTCGGTTGTGAAGTTGGTAAAACAGGACCCACACTATCACCCAAAAGGGCTTGAGTTTCTGGCATATTTGAAATCTGGGGAGCAATGACTGGGTATATTATTGTACTCTGGTGGTTCTGGAATGAGCGCAGACCATGCTATGGGTGCAGACGGAACTTTTACTGACTTTTCCAAATTATTGAATTTTTCTTCTTCTGTCAATTCAAGGCCAGCCATTAAACTACGTAGCTCATCTCTTGTGTGACCCGTGTCCTTCCTCTACTTGCGCTTTTTTTAAAAACTTAAAAATGTTTGAAAATTCAAATTGGATTACTGCAACTTGCAAGCTCAGCTCTGATCTCAACTCAGAACTAAATTTACAATTTGCTTAACACAAACTTGTACAACATTTACAACTTAATTATTTCTTTATCTTAACAATTTTTCTTTTAACAAGTTTTTTTCTTTTACATACACATAAGTATGAGCAAAATCAACTATAATTTCCAGATTTACACTTTTTAAAATGGTGTCCATGATCTTCTTTAAGTTTCTATTAATCTCCAGATAAAGTGAGATAAACCTTATTTCAAGTAAGTAAAACTTAAGATTCTGGCAATTTCAATCAATTGCTTTCGAAAATAATAACTTTTATCAAAGAGGTGGAGAAACCCACTGGTTTCCTTTAATTAATTCAAAACGTAACTTTGCTGGAGTTCACTGACTCAAAGGAAAGGTATCCGATTACACTACAGGCTGCTGCTGTTATCTCAAGGCCTGAGTGAGAAGCACTGTCTGTTTTCAACTCCGCCTGCTGCTGTTAACCCTTTGAGAGACTTCTGCTTCAACCTCACAATCTCAACTAGACCTCGGAACTTTACAGTCCAAGGAGACAATTTTAGCTTAATCAACTATATATTTAAAACACTCACACATAGAGTTGAACCATCTTCAGATTTAAAAACAGTTATACTGGACTGAACCCCCATTTATTTAAGTCACATCAGCCTCTGAACCCCGATAATAGACTGAACCTTTATTATTTAAAGTCACATCAGCCTCTGAACCCCAATAATAGACTGAACCTTTATTATTTAAAGTCACATCAGCCTCTGAACCCCAATAATAGACTGAACCTTTATTATTTAAAGTCACATCAGCCCAAAACCCTAACCCAAGCCGAAACAACAATATGAAATCCCATCAATTAAAGTGCTAATCCCCAGACTGACCTGTGATTTCGTCGAGGCGGTATTTCTGTGCCAACCGCGAGTGACCAGACTAATCAGACGATGAGAAGAGGGGAACAATCAATGCTGGTCGTTTTCCATTTCTACATTGAGGGCCCTTTGTTCCCGTCCTCCTGTTCATAATCAGTCTAATTCTGATTTCGCAGTTGGAACAGGATCGCCCAGAGAAATCCCGGTTTTCGGCACCAAATGTTGATCTCCTATTTTCTTTCTCTGTCAGTCTGGCCTCAATAAAAGTTGAGACGGATTCGCACGTAAACAGAAGTTATTTATTTAGCTTGCAAGCTTTATCATCTTACAGAATGTAACAGGACGTCCTGCCTCTTACACTCCAGAAAACGACTGAACTAACAGACAAAGGAATCTCTGCAAAATCAGTTCAAATGGTATCAAGTTTCACATACTCGACGGACATAGGTCAGCCTATGTCCCGCCTGACCTGTTTAATCCATTCTGATTGGCTCACTTCCAATCCCTTTCTCTGGCCCCTATCAATGCATCCTCACTCTTATAGACACACCTCTTCCTGCTTTTTCCATGCGGTCCCAAATTCCTTTGTCCCTAACTGCAAAAATCAAAGTGGCTTATTTCTACATTACATTAACTAGTATCTCTAAAGTAACTATTTTATATCACATTCGTCAAGAGCAGGGTGTCTGTGTGAGGGTAAGTGTGTTACTGTGTGTGTGGACTTTTCTCTATCTGTCTATCTGCCAGTCGCCCTGGTCCAAGATTATATTTCACTCTCCATAGATGCTGCCTGACCTGCTCAGTATTTTCCCGCATTGGTACAAGAGCGCGGAGGTAAGGCTGAACTTATACAAGACACTAGTTAGACCTCAGCTGGAATATTGTGGACAGTTCTGGGTGCCACACTGTAGGAAGGATGTGAACACACTGGAGCGAGTGCAGAGGAGGTTCACAAGAATGGTTCAGGAATGAGATACTTCAGTGATGAGGTTAGATTGGAGAGGTTGGGTCTGTTCTCCACGGAGAGAAATGGCCAAGAGGAGATGAGATAGAGGTGTTCAAATTCTTGGGGGTGCCGGACAGAGTAGACAGGGAGAAACGGTTCCCACTATTAAGAAGATCAAGAACGAGATGGCAGAGAATTAAAGTGAATTGGAAAAGAAGCAAATATGATCTGAGAAAATGGAAACAGTATAGTGTAGAGAGAGCCCTGCTCGATATCTGACCCCGTGCTGTACCTGTCCTGGGAGTGTTTGATGGGGACAGTGTAGAGGGAGCTTTACTCTGTATCTAACCTCATGCTGTACCTGCCCTGGGAGTGTTTGATGGGGACAGTGTAGAGGGAGCTTTACTCTGTATCTAACCCCGTGCTGTACCTGTCCTGGGAGTGTTTGATGGGGACAGTGTAGAGGGAGCTTCACACTGTATCTAAGCCCATGCTGTACCTGTCCTGGGAGTGTTTGATGGGGACAGTGTAGAGGGTGCTTTACTCTGTATCTAACCTCATGCTGTACCTGCCCTGGGAGTGTTTGATGGGGACAGTGTAGAGAGAGCTTTACTCTGTATCTGACCCTGTGCTGTACCTGTCCTGGGAGTGTTTGATGGGGACAGTGTAGAGAGAGCTTTACACTGTATCTAACCCCATGCTGTACCTGTCCTGGGAGTGTTTGATGGGGACAGTGTGAGGGAGCTTCACACTGCATCTAACCCCATGCTGTACCTGTCCTGGGAGAGTTTGATGGGGACGGTGTAGAGGGAGCTTTACTCTGTATCTAACCTCATGCTGTACCTGTCCTGGGAGTGTTTGATGGGGGACAGTGTAGAGAGAGCTTTACTCTGTATCTGACCCTGTGCTGTTCCTGTCCTGGGAGTGTTTGATGGGGACAGTGTAGAGGGAGCTTTACTCTGTATCTAACCCCGTGCTGTACCTGTCCTGGGAGTGTTTGATGGGGACAGTGTAGAGGGTGCTTTACTCTGTATCTAACCCCGTGCTGAACCTGTCCTGGGAGTGTTTGATGGGGACAGTGTAGAGGGAGCTTTACTCTGTATCTAACCCCGTACTGTATCTGTCCTGGGAGTGTTTGATGGGGACAGTGTAGAGGGAGCTTTACTCTGTATCTAACCCCGTGCTGTACCTGTCCTGGGAGTGTTTGATGGGGACAGTGTAGAGGGAGCTTTACTCTGTATCGAAACCCATGCTGTACCTGTCCTGGGAGTGTTTGATGGGGACAGTGTAGAGGGTGCTTTACTCAGTATGTAACCCCGTGCTGTACCTGCGCTGGGAGTGTTTGATGGGGACAGTGTAGAGGGAGCTTTACTCTGTATCTAACCCCGTGCTGTACCTGTCCTGGGAGTGTTTGATGGGGACAGTGTAGAGGGAGCTTTACTCTGTATCGAAACCCATGCTGTACCTGTCCTGGGAGTGTTTGATGGGGACAGTGTAGAGGGAGCTTTACTCTGTATCTAACCCCATGCTGTACCTGTCCTGGGAGTGTTTGATGGGGACAGTGTCGAGGGTGCTTTACTCAGTATGTAACACCGTGCTGTACCTGCCCTGGGAGTGTTTGATGGGGACAGTGTAGTGAGAGCTTTACACTGTATCTAACCCCATGCTGTACCTGTCCTGGGAGTGTTTGATGGGGACGGTGTAGAGGGGGCTTTACTCTGTATCTAACCTCATGCTGTACCTGTCCTGGGAGTGTTTGATGGGGGACAGTGTAGAGAGAGCTTTACTCTGTATCTGACCCTGTGCTGTACCTGTCCTGGGAGTGTTTGATGGGGACAGTGTAGAGGGAGCTTTGCTCTGTATCGAAACCCATGCTGTACCTGTCCTGGGAGTGTTTGATGGGGACAGTGTAGAGGGTGCTTTACTCAGTATCTAACCCCGTGCTGTACCTGTCCTGGGAGTGTTTGATGGGGACAGTGTAGAGGGAGCTTTACTCTGTATCTAACCCCGTGCTGTACCTGTCCTGGGAGTGTTTGATGGGGACAGTGTAGAGGGAGCTTTACTCTGTATCGAAACCCATGCTGTACCTGTCCTGGGAGTGTTTGATGGGGACAGTGTAGAGGGAGCTTTACTCTGTATCTAACCCCATGCTGTACCTGTCCTGGGAGTGTTTGATGGGGATAGTGTAGAGGGTGCTTTACTCAGTATGTAACCCCGTGCTGTACCTGCCCTGGGAGTGTTTGATGGGGACAGTGTGGAGAGAGCTTTACACTGTATCTAACCCCATGCTGCACCTGTCCTGGGAGTGTTTGATGGGGGACAGTGTAGAGAGAGCTTTACTCTGTATCTGACCCTGTGCTGTACCTATCCTGGGAGTGTTTGATGGGGACAGTGTAGAGGGAGCGTTACTCTGTATCTAACCCCGTGCTGTACCTGTCCTGGGAGTGTTTGATGGGGACAGTGTAGAGGGTGCTTTACTCTGTATCTAACTCCGTGCTGAACCTGTCCTGGGAGTGTTTGATGGGGACAGTGTAGAGGGAGCTTTACTCTGTATCTAACCCCGTGCTGTACCTGTCCTGGGAGTGTTTGCTGGGGACAGTGTAGAGGGAGCTTTACTCTGTATCTAACCCTGTGCTGTACCTGTCCTGGGAGTGTTTGATGGGGACAGTGGAGAGGGAGCTTTACTCTGTATCTAACCCCGTGCTGTACCTGTCCTGGGAGTGTTTGCAGGGGACAGTGTAGCGGGAGCTTTACTCTGTACCTAACCCCGTGCTGTACCTGTCCTGGGAGTGTTTGATGGGGACAGTGTAGAGGTTGCTTTACTCTGTATCTAACCCCGTGCTGTACCTGTCCTGGAAGTGTTTGATGGGGACAGTGTAGAGGGAGCTTTACTCTGTATCTAACCCCGTGCTGTTCCTGTCCTGGGAGTGTTTGCTGGGGACAGTGTAGAGGGTGCTTTATTCTGTATCTAACCCCATGCTGTACCTGTCCTGGGAGTGTTTGATGGGGACAGTGTGAGGGAGCTTCACACTGCATCTAACCCCATGCTGTACCTGTCCTGGGAGAGTTTGATGGGGACGGTGTAGAGGGAGCTTTACTCTGTATCTAACCTCATGCTGTACCTGTCCTGGGAGTGTTTGATGGGGGACAGTGTCGAGAGAGCTTTACTCTGTATCTGACCCTGTGCTGTTCCTGTCCTGGGAGTGTTTGATGGGGACAGTGTAGAGGGAGCTTTACTCTGTATCTAACCCCGTGCTGTACCTGTCCTGGGAGTGTTTGATGGGGACAGTGTAGAGGGTGCTTTACTCTGTATCTAACCCCGTGCTGAACCTGTCCTGGGAGTGTTTGATGGGGACAGTGTAGAGGGAGCTTTACTCTGTATCTAACCCCGTACTGTACCTGTCCTGGGAGTGTTTGATGGGGACAGTGTAGAGGGAGCTTTACTCTGTATCTAACCCCGTGCTGTACCTGTCCTGGGAGTGTTTGATGGGGACAGTGTAGAGGGAGCTTTACTCTGTATCGAAACCCATGCTGTACCTGTCCTGGGAGTGTTTGATGGGGACAGTGTAGAGGGTGCTTTACTCAGTATGAAACCCCGTGCTGTACCTGCGCTGGGAGTGTTTGATGGGGACAGTGTAGAGGGAGCTTTACTCTGTATCTAACCCCGTGCTGTACCTGTCCTGGGAGTGTTTGATGGGGACAGTGTAGAGGGAGCTTTACTCTGTATCGAAACCCATGCTGTACCTGTCCTGGGAGTGTTTGATGGGGACAGTGTAGAGGGAGCTTTACTCTGTATCTAACCCCATGCTGTACCTGTCCTGGGAGTGTTTGATGGGGACAGTGTCGAGGGTGCTTTACTCAGTATGTAACACCGTGCTGTACCTGCCCTGGGAGTGTTTGATGGGGACAGTGTAGTGAGAGCTTTACACTGTATCTAACCCCATGCTGTACCTGTCCTGGGAGTGTTTGATGGGGACGGTGTAGAGGGGGCTTTACTCTGTATCTAACCTCATGCTGTACCTGTCCTGGGAGTGTTTGATGGGGGACAGTGTAGAGAGAGCTTTACTCTGTATCTGACCCTGTGCTGTACCTGTCCTGGGAGTGTTTGATGGGGACAGTGTAGAGGGAGCTTTGCTCTGTATCGAAACCCATGCTGTACCTGTCCTGGGAGTGTTTGATGGGGACAGTGTAGAGGGTGCTTTACTCAGTATCTAACCCCGTGCTGTACCTGTCCTGGGAGTGTTTGATGGGGACAGTGTAGAGGGAGCTTTACTCTGTATCTAACCCCGTGCTGTACCTGTCCTGGGAGTGTTTGATGGGGACAGTGTAGAGGGAGCTTTACTCTGTATCGAAACCCATGCTGTACCTGTCCTGGGAGTGTTTGATGGGGACAGTGTAGAGGGAGCTTTACTCTGTATCTAACCCCATGCTGTACCTGTCCTGGGAGTGTTTGATGGGGATAGTGTAGAGGGTGCTTTACTCAGTATGTAACCCCGTGCTGTACCTGCCCTGGGAGTGTTTGATGGGGACAGTGTGGAGAGAGCTTTACACTGTATCTAACCCCATGCTGCACCTGTCCTGGGAGTGTTTGATGGGGGACAGTGTAGAGAGAGCTTTACTCTGTATCTGACCCTGTGCTGTACCTATCCTGGGAGTGTTTGATGGGGACAGTGTAGAGGGAGCGTTACTCTGTATCTAACCCCGTGCTGTACCTGTCCTGGGAGTGTTTGATGGGGACAGTGTAGAGGGTGCTTTACTCTGTATCTAACTCCGTGCTGAACCTGTCCTGGGAGTGTTTGATGGGGACAGTGTAGAGGGAGCTTTACTCTGTATCTAACCCCGTGCTGTACCTGTCCTGGGAGTGTTTGCTGGGGACAGTGTAGAGGGAGCTTTACTCTGTATCTAACCCTGTGCTGTACCTGTCCTGGGAGTGTTTGATGGGGACAGTGGAGAGGGAGCTTTACTCTGTATCTAACCCCGTGCTGTACCTGTCCTGCGAGTGTTTGCAGGGGACAGTGTAGCGGGAGCTTTACTCTGTACCTAACCCCGTGCTGTACCTGTCCTGGGAGTGTTTGATGGGGACAGTGTAGAGGTTGCTTTACTCTGTATCTAACCCCGTGCTGTACCTGTCCTGGAAGTGTTTGATGGGGACAGTGTAGAGGGAGCTTTACTCTGTATCTAACCCCGTGCTGTTCCTGTCCTGGGAGTGTTTGCTGGGGACAGTGTAGAGGGTGCTTTACTCTGTATCTAACCCCGTGCTGTACCTGCCCTGGGAGTGTTTGATGGGGACAGTGGCGAGGGAGCTTTACTCTGTATCTAACTCTGTGCTGTACCTGCCCTGGGAGTGTTTGATGGGGACAGTGGCGAGGGAGCTTTACTCTGTATCTAACTCTGTGCTGTACCTGTCCTGGGAGTGTTTGATGGGGACAGTGTAGAGGGTGCTTTACTCTGTATCTAACCCCGTGCTGTAGCTGCCCTGTGAGTGTTTGATGGGGACAGCATAGAGGAACCCTTACTCTGTATCTAACCCCGTGCTGTACCTGTCCTGGGAGTGTTTGATGGGGACAGCATAGAGGAACCCTTACTCTGTATCTGACCCCGTGCTGTACCTGTCCTGGGAGTGTTTGATGGGGACAGCGTGAGTGAGTGGTTGTGTCAGTGTATAAGTGAGTGAGTGTGTAAGTGTGAATGAGTTTGTGTGTGAGTATGTGAGTGAGTGACTGTGTCAAAAGTTACTGAATGTGTAATGGTGAGTTTGTGTAAGAGTGAGCAAGTCAGTGTGTGTGTGTATGTCAGTGTGAGTCATTGTGTCAGTCAGTTTGAGTTTGTGAGTGAGTGTGTGTGAGTGGTGGTGTGTAAGAATTAGTGAGTGGGTTATTGAGTGTGAAAGAGTGTGTAGGAGTGAGTGTGTGTTAGCATGTGGGTGTGATAGTCTGTCAGAGTGATAGTGAGTGTGTGAGAGTGAGTGTGTGTAAGACCGAGTGAGTGTGTGAGACTAAGTGAGTGTGTGTGAGTCAATGTGTAATAATGAGTGAGTCTGTAGGAATGAGTGAGTTTCAGGCTGTATGTGAGTGTGAGTGAGTGTAATCGTGAGCGAATGTGAGTCAGGATGTGTAACAGTGAGTTAGTGAGAGTGTGTGTTAGTGAGTGATTGTGTAAGAGTGTGAGTGAGTGTGTCAGACTGTGTGATTGAGTGTGTGCGCGTAAGAGTGAGTGACTATAAGTGTGAGTGTATGAGTGAGTGTGTAAGTGTGAACGAGTTAGTGTGTGTGAGTATGTGAGTGAGTGACTGTCAAGAGTGACTGAGTGTGTAATGGTGAGTGTGTGTAGGAGTGAGTGAATCAGTGTGTACGTATATCAATGTGAGTGATTGTGTAAATCAGTTTGAGTGTGTGAGTGAGTGTGAGCTAGTATGTAAGAATGAGTGAGTAGGTGATTGAGTGTGAAAGTGTGTGTCTGTGTGTAATTGTGAGAGTGTGAAGAACTGTGAGTCACTATGCAAGAGTGATGTGTGTTAGCATCTGGGAGTGATTGTGTCAGAGTGACAGGTGTGTAAGAATGAGTGTGTGACTGTGACAGTGAGTGTGTGACAGTGAGTGTGTGAGTGAGTGTGTGTGCGACTGAGTGAGTGTGTGAAAGTAAGTGAGGGTGTGTGGATCAGTGTATACTAATGAGTGAGTCTATAGGAATGAGAGTGAGCGTGAGTGAGTCAGTGTGTAATAGTGAGCGAGTGTGACACAGGTGTGTAAGAGTGAGTTAGTGAGTGAGTGTTAGTGCGTGATTGTGTAAGTGTGTGAGCGAGTGTGTAAGTGTGTGTGAGAGTGTGAGTGAAATCTACCCCCTCAATTAGATTGCACACTGTGTTGCACTCCAGTATATCTGTTAACAGTGAGTGTGTGTTAGGGTGACTGTGTGTAAGAGTGAGTGAGTCAGTGTGTGAGTATGTAAGTGTGAGTGATTGTGTAAGTGAGTTTGAGTGTGTGGGCGAGTTAGTGTGGAAGAATGAGTGGGTGTGAGTGAGTGTGTATGAGCGAGTGAGTGAGTGTGTATCAGTGAGTGAGTGTGTAAGAGCGAGTGTGTGTGTGTGTGAAGGAATGTGTAAGAGTGAGTGAGGGAGTGTGAGTGAGTGTGCAAGTGAGTGCTTACGTATGAGAGAATGAGTGTGTGTAAGACTGAGTGAGTGGTGTGAATGTGTAAGTGAGAGTGTGAGAGTAAGTCAGTGTGTAATAATGAGTGAGGGTGTAGGAATAATTGAGTTTCAGTGTGTGAGCGAGTGTGTAATAGTGAGCAAGTGTGCGTCAGGGTGTGTAAGCGTGATTTAGTTATTAAGTGCGTGATAGTGTGTGTTAGTGAGCGATTGTGTCAGGGTGTGAGTGAGTGTGTAAGAGTGAGTTAAATCTAAGCCCTCAATTTGGTTTCACTCTGTAACGCACTTCTGGGTATCTGTTATTCTCCATATAAACTATCCTGAACCCCTCGATTAGATTCCAGTCTGTAACTCACTCCCGGGTATCTGTTATTCTATATATAAACTATCCTGAACCCCTCGATTAGATTCCAGTCTGTAACGCACTCCCGGGTATCTGTTATTCTCCATATAAACTATCCTGAACCCCTCGATTAGATTCCAGTCTGTAACTCACTCCCGGGTATCTGTTATTCTCCATATAAACTATCCTGAACCCATCGATTAGATTCCCGTCTGTAACTCACTCCCGGGTATCTGTTATTCTCTACATATGATGTGGAGATGCCGGCGTTGGACTGGGGTGAGCACAGTACGAAGTCTTACAACACCAGGTTAAAGTCCAACAGGTTTGTTTCGATGTCACTAGCTTTCGGAGCGCTGCTCCTTCCTCAGGTGGCAGGATTCACCTGAGGAAGGAGCAGTGCTCCGAAAGCTAGTGACATCGAAACAAACCTGTTGGACTTTAACCTGGTGTTGTAAGACTTTGTACTATTCTCTATATAAACTATCCTGAACCCCTCGATTAGATTCCAGTCTGTAACTCACTCCTGGGTATCTGTTATTCTATATATAAACTATCCTGATCCCCTCGATTAGATTCCAGTCTGTAACTCACTCCTGGGTATCTGTTATTCTATATATAAACTATCCTGAACCCCTCGATTAGATTCCTGTCTGTCACTCACTCCCGGGTATCTGTTATTCTATATATAAACTATCCCGAAGCCCTCGATTAGATTCCAGTCTGTAACTCACTCCTGGGTATCTGTTATTCTGTATATCATCTATCCCGAAGCCCTCCATTAGATTGCAGTCAGTAATTCATTCCCAGATATAATCTATTCTGTGTATTAACCAACGATATGCCGGACTGAGATGTGGAGGAATTTTGTCACTCAGATGGTGGTGAATCCTGGGAATTCTCTATCCCAGAGGGATGTGGAGACTCAGTCATTGAGCCGGTTCTAGACTGCGATTGATTGATCAACAAGAGGCACGGGGATAGGGCAGGAAGACGGTGTTGAAATGGAAGAATCTCCATGATCATATTGATTGGTGGAGTGAGTTCGAAGGGCTGAATGGACCAGTCCTGCTCCTATTCCTTGTGGTCTGTCATTGCTAATTATTTCTATGTTTATCTATTTAAGATTATCCGGAAAAGTGGGATGGAAATGAATTCGGCATCGTTTTGGATTTGGATATTGGAGTAATCATCATTTGGGGTCAGTTCTGTTATGTTGATAATTTGCGATCTCTTTTCAAAATAAAACCCTTCCTTTGAAAACATTGCTTCATTCCCTCTACTTGCTGTAAATATCCTGGCAGCGTCTGTTGTGGAAATTGGAGAGGAACATTTATTCCGTTTGTAACCCCGTGGTGCACCTGTCCTGGTAGTGTTTGATGGGACAGTGTAGTGGGAGCTTTACTCTGTATCTAACCCCGTGCTGTACCTGTCCTGGGAGTGTTTGATGGGGCAGTGTAGAGGGAGCTTTACTCTCTTTCTAACCCCGTGCTGTACCTGTCCTGCGAGTGTTTGATGGGGCAGTGTAGAGGGAGCTTTACTCTGTATCTAACACCATGCTGCACCTGTCCTGGAAGTGTTTGATGGGGTCAGTGCAGAGGGAGCTTTACTCTATATCTAACCCCGTGCTGTACCTGTCCTGGGAGTGTTTGATGGGGAGAGTGTAGAGGGAGCTTTACTCTGTATCTAACCCCGTGCTGTACCTGTACTGGGAGTGTTTGATGGGGACAGTGTAGAGGGAGCTTTACTCTGTATCTAACCCTGTGCTGTACCTGTACTGGGAGTGTTTGATGGGGACAACATAGAGGAACCCCTACTCTGTATCTAACCCCGTGCTGTACCTGTCCTGGGAGTGTTTGATGGGGACAGTGTAGAGGGAGCTGTACTCTATATCTGACCCCGTGCTGTCCCTGCCCTGGGAGTGTTTGATGTGGGGACAGTGTAGAGGGAGCTTAACTCTGTATCTAACCCCGTGCTGTCCCTGTCCTGGGAGTGTTTGATGTGGACAGTGTAGAGGAAACCTTACTCTGTATCTAACTCCTTATTCATGGGTCACTAAACGCTAGCGTGCGGGTACATTAAGCAATCAGGAGGTCCAATGGTACGTTAACTTTTATCGCTCGGGTTATTAGTACAGGGGTTAAGATGACTTGCTGCAATTTTTCAGAGCCTTGGTCACAACACACCTGGACCATTGTGTAGAGTTTTGTTCTCCATATATAAGGAAGGATATACTTGCTGTAGAAGGAGTGTAACGGAGATTCACCAGACGAATCCCTGGGATGGTGAAGTTGTCTGATGAGGAGAGATTGAGGAAAATGTACCCGTGTTCCCGAGAGTGCCGAAAAATGAGAGGTGATCTTGAAACATACACAATTCATACGGGGCATCACAAGATAGATGTAGGTTGGATGATCATTCTGACTGGTGAGATTAGAACCAGGGGGAGGGGGGCACAGTCTCAAACCATAAGACATAGATGCAGAATTAGGACACTCGGCCCATCGAGTCTGCTCCGCCATTCAATCATGGGTAATATTTTTCTAATTCCCATTCTCCTGCCTTCTCTCCATAACCCCTGACCCCCTTATTGATCAAGAACCTATCTATCTCTGTCTTAGAGATACTCAGTGATTTGGCCTCCACACCCTTCTGCGGCAAAGAGTTCTACAGATTCACCACCCTCAGGCTGAAGAAATTCCTCCTCATCTCTGTTTAAAAGGATCGTCCCTTTAGTCTGAGATGGTGTCCTCTGCTTCTAATTGTTCCTACAAGTGGAAACATCCTCTCCACGTCCACTCTATCCAGGCCTCGCAGTATCCTGTAAGTTTCAATAAGATCCCCCCTCATCCTTCTGACCGCCAACGAATACAGACCCAGTGTCCTCAACCATTCCTCATACGACAGGTTCTTCATTCCAGGGACCATTCTTGTGAACCTCCTCTGGACCCTTTCCAAGGCCAGCACATCCTTCCTTAGATACCGGGCCCAAAACTGCTCACAATACTCCAAATGGGATCTGACCAGAGCCTTTTCCAGCCTCAGAAGTAGATCCCTGGTCTTGTCTTCTCGCCCTCTTGACATGAATGCTCAGAATCAGGGGTAGACCATTGCAGACTGAGATGAGGATGAATTTCTTCATTAAGAGGGTGGAGAATCCAGAGGGTTGTGGAAGCTCAATCATTGAGCATGTTCCAGACACAAATCGTGTGTGTATAATGCAATAGGAATGTGTGTGTGAGTGTGCGTGCGTCTGTGCGTGCCAGGATCTGTTTGAATGGTGGAGCAGACTCGATGGGCCAAATCGCCTACACCTGCTCATATTTTCCTTTGAGACTTAAATGCGTATACACACACAGGTTCACAGATACACACATGCGCGTGCACACACTGACTGATACATACACGGGTCCAGATACATGCATACATACACACACATGCGTGCATAGACACATGCGTGTACACACACATTGGCGCACACACACACATATATATTAGCCATTTAAGACCATTTGATAGAATGCTACACATCCCAGTTTGCCAATGACACCAAACATTAGACAGCGTTGTAAGCAACATAGCTGGAAATATCAAATTGCAGGGAGATATTATCGTTTTGGCAGTAGACTGAACTGGTGGACGTGTTTCAGTGTTGGGAAAGGTTTAGATGATGTGCTTTAGACTTAAAAAGGATAGAACCGTGATCTTTTTAAATGATGAGAAGACAGAAACATTGGAAGTTTAAACTGTACAGATATTTCACAGCTAGATTCACACAATACAGACAGCAATGTATCGTAGATTTTGGAAGTGCCACAAATGTTGTCAAGTGCAGTGCGAGGCGTACCTCAATGTTTCAGTCTTACTGAGAAACTGTCAGCCCACAGGGACAACCTTTCTGTATAATAGGATTGAAGCACAAGTTCAAATAGTTTTGTTTCAAAGTTTAAAATAACCAGTCATTTTTCTGTGCAGCTTTCGGAATCTGTCAGTGGAATTTAGGTTATACAGGCAAGTGTTAACAAGAGTATTGGGAAATGATTAGAAGTTTTGATGGAGATATTCCTGCATTATGGAAATGTGTGAGATCTATTTAGGGTTGGGGAATGGATTGATCAAAGGATGTAGTTTTTTGTTATCTTTCTCAGACTGACAGCCTTGAAGATTCACAACTTCCATGTGCTGAGATAAAGGATTGATCAACCAAGGCCTATTATTCAAATACTTCAGACAAGTGACAAAACAACAATAACAGAGAATATACAAACAGAGACAAGCAGACACCTGAAATCGGAGCTTAAACTTCATGTTTAAATGTGAAGGGCTGAAATAAGCAAGAGTCCACCCTGGGATTCGGTGCAATTTGAGTTCTGCTTTTCCATAAAATAAAAATAACTATCTGCAATGAAAAATTCTTTGGACAGGACAGAGGGATTTTGACTCTGTATTTCAGCCCAGACAGTATTTTGGTTGTGAGTGTTTGATGGACAGTGCAGAGAAAGCTTTACTCTGAAACACTGGAATTTAGTTTAAGGGTGATTTAATCACATGCTTCAGAATAATAATTGATATTGTACATCTCGTGTGTGTCTCAGTGTCAGCTGTGAAACATGTACAGCACAATCTCATCCTGTTTCTGTGTGTCTCTCTGAAATTAGCTGGTCCATTTCCTAAATTACCACTGACTCGATTTCAAAAGGGCTCCATTGCCTGTGAAGCAGTTTGTGATACCCAAAGGTTATGAAAAGTGCTTTCGAAAAGTCTGTCCCCAAGCTGTTGTGAGGATGTTCAGAGTCAGTGTGTAACTTGGGTCACACACAGGCCAGATACACCACTCCAAGTTAAAGGTGGAGAATGGATCTCGCTCCATTTGAAAGATGTAATGACGCAGCCTGTCTGAGTTTGTGTCTGTGTGTGAGTTTGTGTTTGTCTGTACACGTGTTTGTGTGTCTTGGGTGGGGTGGGAGGTTGTGTGTGT
Source organism: Scyliorhinus torazame (assembly GCF_047496885.1). NCBI lineage: Eukaryota > Metazoa > Chordata > Chondrichthyes > Carcharhiniformes > Scyliorhinidae > Scyliorhinus > Scyliorhinus torazame. The sequence continues at coordinate 34,155,416 of NC_092710.1, forward strand.
GTGACTCATTACGCGGCACGGTAGCACAGAGGGTAGCACTGTGGCTTCACAGCTCCAGGGTCCCGGGTTCGATTCTTGGCATGTTCTCCCTGTGTCTGTGTGGGTTTCCTCCGGGAGCTCCGGTTTCCTCCCACAAGTCTGAAAGACGTGCTGTTAGGTAATTTGGACATTCTGAATTCTCCCTCTGTATACCCGAACAGGCGCCGGAATGTGGCGACTCGGGGATTTTCACAGTAACTTCATTGCAGTCTTAATGTCAGCCTACGTGTGACAATAAAGATTATTATACATGGTAGTCCCACAGGCTCTTACCCTGGGTACATGGTAGTCAGCACTCCAAAACTGTTAATTGTAGTGTCCACAGCAGTGTGGTGTAATGTAGTATTAACTGGGACAAGAGCTTATAGTATAAACAGTGACGGGGTCAACTGCAGTGATCACTGGGAAAGGAGCTAATGTGTTCTCAATAGAGATGTGGATGAGAAAGGTTATATGTTACAAGGTAATATTCACAATGACATTCTCTAATGCAGTAATATTTCTCACACCGTGTAGAGCAGGATTTACAGCTACTGATGCTGCTGGGAAATAAATTCATCCAGGGCTTTGTATCGGATTATTAAAATAGGTTATTGATTACGGTGGTCTAGTCGCTAAGGCAGATCAGCTGAATGGCCCATTCCTGTTCCTATGTACCTCTCCTGGGAGTATTTGGTGAGGACAGATGTAGAGGGAGCTACATCTGGACAAGTTAGGACACTAAGGGCAATTTAGCATGGCCAATCCACCTAACTTGCACATCTTTGGACTGTGGGAGGAAACCGGAGCACCCAGAGGAAACCCACGCACACACGGGGAGCATGTGCAGACTCCGCACAGACAGTGACCCAAGACGGAATCGAACCTGGGACCCTGGAGCTGTGAAGCAATTGTGCGATCCACAATGCTACCATGCTGCCCCAGAGCTTTACTCTGTATCTCACCGCGTGCTGTACCTGTCTTGGGAGTGTTTGATGGGGACAGTCTGGAGGGAGCTTTACTCTGTATCTCACCCCGTGCTGTACCTGTCCGAGAAGTATTTGATGGGGACAGTGCAGAGGGAGCTTTACTCTTTATCTAACCTTATGCTGTACCTGTCCTGTTAATGTTTAATGGGGACAGTGTAGAGGGAGCTTTACTCTGTATCTAACCCCGTGTTGTACCTGTCCTGGAACTGTTTGATGGGGACGACGTGGAGGGAGCTTTACTCTGTATCTAACCCCGTGCTGTACCTGTGTGGGAGTGTTTGATGGGGACAGTGTAGAGGGAGCTTTACTCTGTATCTAACCCCGTGCTGTGCCTGTCCTGGGAGTGTTTGATGGGGACGACGTGGAGGGTGCTTTACTCTGTATCTAACCCCGTGCTGTACCTATCTTGGGACTGTTTGATGGTGATAGTGTAGAGGGAGCTTTTTACTGTATCTAACCCCGTGCTCTACCTGTCCTGGGTGTGTTTGCTGGGGACAGTGTAGAGGGAGCTTTACCCCACGCTCTCTGTGCGTCCCACGCTCTCTGTGCGCCCGTCGCTCTCGGTGCGCCCCTCGCTCTCGGTGCGCCCCTCGCTCTCGGTGCGCCCCTCGCTCTCGGTGCGCCCCTCGATCTCGGTGCGCCCCTCGCTCTCGGTGCGCCCCTCGCTCTCGGTGCGCCCCTCGCTCTCGGTGCGCCCCTCGATCTCGGTGCGCCCCTCGCTCTCGGTGCGTCCCTCGCTCTCGGTGCGCCCCTCGCTCGTACACATGCACATGCACTCATTCACACTCTCACGCACTGCCTCACTTACACACACACACACAAAATCACTTGCGCGCACGCATTCGTGTACACGTGCTCACTCGTACGCGCTCACACTGATGCTTACACACACACACTCACTGTTACACACTCACTCGCTCACTCACACAGATGCTTACACTCATTCTTATGCACACACATTTATTCTTACACACACACTCATTCGTACTCACTCACGCGCACTCACTCACACTCACGTACACACTGCCACTTACACACTAACGCACTCTTTCTATTTGCGTCTCTCTCTCCCTGTCCCCCTCTCTCTCCCTGTCCCCCTCTCTCTCCCTGTCCCCCTCTCTCTCCCTGTCCCCCTCTCTCTCCCTGTCCCCCTCTCTCTCCCTGACCCCCTCTCTCCCTGTCCCCCTCTCTCTCGCTGTCCCCCTCTCTCTCGCTGTCCCCCTCTCTCTCCCTGTCCCCCTCTCTCTCCCTGTCCCCCTCTCTCCCTGTCCCCCTCTCTCCCTGTCCCCCTCTCTCCCTGTCCCCCTCTCTCCCTGTCCCCCTCTCTCCCTGTCCCCCTCTCTCCCTGTCCCCCTCTCTCCCTGTCTCTCTCTCTCCCTACCTGTCCCCCTCACTCTCCCTGTCCCTCTCTCTCCCTGTCCCTCTCTCTCCCTGTCCCTCTCTCTCCCTGTCCCTCTCTCTCCCTGTCCCTCTCTCTCCCTGTCCCTCTCTCTCCCTGTCCCTCTCTCTCCCTGTCCCCCTCTCTCCCTGTCCCCCTCTCTCCCTGTCCCCCTCTCTCCCTGTCCCTCTCTCTCCCTGTCCCTCTCTCTCTCGCTGCCTGTCCCCCTCTCTCTCCCTGTCCCTCTCTCTCCCTGTCCCCCTCTCTCTCCCTGCCTGTCCCTCTCTCTCCCTGTCCCCCTCTCTCTCCCTGTCCCCCTCTCTCTCCCTGTCCCCCTCTCTCTCCCTGTCCCCCTCTCTCTCCCTGTCCCCCTCTCTCTCCCTGTCCCCCTCTCTCTCCCTGTCCCCCTCTCTCTCCCTGTCCCCCTCTCTCTCCCTGTCCCCCTCTCTCTCCCTGTCCCCCTCTCTCTCCCTGTCCCCCTCTCTCTCCCTGTCCCCCTCTCTCTCCCTGTCCCCCTCTCTCTCCCTGTCCCCCTCTCTCTCCCTGTCCCCCTCTCTCTCCCTGTCCCCCTCTCTCTCCCTGTCCCCCTCTCTCTCCCTGTCCCCCTCTCTCTCCCTGCGTCCCCCGCTCCCTCGCTGCGTCCCCCGCTCCCTCGCTGTGTCCCCCGCTCCCTCGCTGTGTCCCCCGCTCCCTCGCTGTGTCCCCCGCTCCCTCGCTGAGTCCCCCGCTCCCTCGCTGAGTCCCCCGCTCCCTCGCTGCGTCCCCCGCTCCCTCGCTGCGTCCCCCGCTCCCTCGCTGCGTCCCCCGCTCCCTCGCTGCGTCCCCCGCTCCCTCGCTGCGTCCCCCGCTCCCTCGCTGCGTCCCCCGCTCCCTCGCTGCGTCCCCCGCTCCCTCGCTGCGTCCCCCGCTCCCTCGCTGCGTCCCCCGCTCCCTCGCTGCGTCCCCCGCTCCCTCGCTGCGTCCCCCGCTCCCTCGCTGCGTCCCCCGCTCCCTCGCTGCGTCCCCCGCTCCCTCGCTGCGTCCCCCGCTCCCTCGCTGCGTCCCCCGCTCCCTCGCTGCGTCCCCCGCTCCCTCGCTGCGTCCCCCGCTCCCTCGCTGCGTCCCCCGCTCCCTCGCTGCGTCCCCCGCTCCCTCGCTGCGTCCCCCGCTCTCTCGCTGCGTCCCCCGCTCTCTCGCTGCGTCCCCCGCTCTCTCGCTGCGTCCCCCGCTCTCTCGCTGCGTCCCCCGCTCTCTCGCTGCGTCCCCCGCTCTCTCGCTGCGTCCCCCCCTCTCTCGCTGCGTCCCCCCCTCTCTCGCTGCGTCCCCCCCCCTCTCTCGCTGCTTCCCCCCCTCTCTCGCTGCGTCCCCCCCTCTCTCGCTGCGTCCCCTCCTCTCTCGCTGCGTCCCCCCCTCTCTCGCTGCGTCCCCCTCTCTCTCGCTGCGTCCCCCTCTCTCTCGCTGCGTCCCCCTCTCTCTCGCTGCGTCCCCCTCTCTCTCGCTGCGTCCCCCTCTCTCTCGCTGCGTCCCCCTCTCTCTCGCTGCGTCCCCCTCTCTCTCGCTGCGTCCCCCTCTCTCTCGCTGCGTCCCCCTCTCTCTCGCTGCGTCCCCCTCTCTCTCGCTGCGTCCCCCTCTCTCTCGCTGCGTCCCCCTCTCTCTCGCTGCGTCCCCCCCTCTCTCGCTGCGTCCCCCTCTCTCTCGCTGCGTCCCCCTCTCTCTCGCTGCGTCCCCCTCTCTCTCGCTGCGTCCCCCTCTCTCTCGCTGCGTCCCCCTCTCTCTCGCTGCGTCCCCCTCTCTCTCGCTGCGTCCCCCTCTCTCTCGCTGCGTCCCCCTCTCTCTCGCTGCGTCCCCCTCTCTCTCGCTGCGTCCCCCTCTCTCTCGCTGCGTCCCCCTCTCTCTCGCTGCGTCCCCCTCTCTCTCGCTGCGTCCCCCTCTCTCTCGCTGCGTCCCCCTCTCTCTCGCTGCGTCCCCCTCTCTCTCGCTGCGTGCCTCACTCACTTTTGCTTTACTCTGTATCTAACCCCGTGCTGTACCTGTCCTGCGAGTGTTTGCTGGGGACAGTGTAGAGGGAGCTGTACTCTGTATCTGACCCTGTGCTGTACCCGTCCCGGGAGTGTTTGATGGGGATAGTGTAGAGGGAGCTTTACTCTGTATCTAACCCTGTGCTGGACCTGTCCTGGGAGTGTTTGATGGGGACAGTGTAGAGGGGGCTTTACTCTGTATCGAACCCCGTGCTGTACCTGTACTGGGAGTGTTTGGTGGTGACAGTGTAGAGGGAGCTTTACTCTGTCTCGAACCCCGTGCTGTACCTGCCCTAGGAGTGTTTGCTGGGGACAGTGTAGAGGGATCTTTACTCTGTATCTAACCCCGTGCTGTACCTGTCCTGGGAGTGTTTGATGGGGACAGTGTAGAGGGAGCTGTACCATTTATCTGCCCTGTGCTGTACCTGTCCTGGGAGTGTTTGATGGGGATAGTGTAGAGGGAGCTTTACTCTGTATCTAACCCTGTGCTGGACCTGTCCTGGGAGTGTTTGATGGGGACAGTGTAGAGGGGGCTTTACTCTGTATCGAACCCCGTGCTGTACCTGTACTGGGAGTGTTTGGTGGTGACAGTGTAGAGGGAGCTTTACTCTGTCTCGAACCCCGTGCTGTACCTGCCCTAGGAGTGTTTGCTGGGGACAGTGTAGAGGGATCTTTACTCTGTATCTAACCCCGTGCTGTACCTGTCCTGGGAGTGTTTGATGGGGACAGTGTAGAGGGAGCTGTACCATGTATCTGCCCTGTGCTGTACCTGTCCTGGGAGTGTTTGATGGGGACAGTGTAGAGGGAGCTTTACTCTGTATCTAACCCCGTGCTGTACCTGTCCTGGGAGTGTTTGCTGGGGACAGTGTAGAGGGAGCTTTACTCTGTATCTAACCCCGTGCTGTACCTGTCCTGGGAGTGTTTGATGTGGGCAGTGTAGAGGAAACCTTACTCTGTATCTAACCCCGTGCTGTACCTGTCCTGGGAGTGTTTGATGGGGACAGTGTAGAGGGAGCTTTACTCTGTATCTAACCCCGTGCTGTACCTGTCCTGGGAGTGTTTGATGGGGACAGTGTAGAGGGAGCTTTACTCTGTATCTGACCCTGTGCTGTACCTGTCCTGGGAGTGTTTGATGTGGACAGTGTAGAGTAAACCTTACTCTGTATCTAACTCCTTATTCATGGGTCACTAAACGCTAGCGTGCGGGTACATTAAGCAACCAGGAGGGCCAATGGTACGTTAACTTTCATCGCTCGGGGTTATTATTACAGGGGTTAAGATGACTTGCTGCAATTTTACAGAGCCTTGGTCACAACACACCTGGACCATTGTGTAGAGTTTTGTTCTCCATATCTAAGGAAGGATATACTTGCTGTAGAAGGAGTGTAACGGACATTCACCAGACGAATCCCTGGGATGGTGAAGTTGTCTGATGAGGAGAGATTGAGGAAAATGTACCCGTGTTCCCGAGAGTGCCGAAAAATGAGAGGTGATCTTGAAACATACACAATTCATACGGGGCATCACAAGATAGATGTAGGTTGGATGATCACTCTGACTGGTGAGATTAGAACCAGGGGGAGGGGGCACAGTCTCAAACCACCAGACATAGAAGCAGAATTAGGCCACTCGGCCCATCGAGTCTGCTCCACCATTCAATCATGGGTAATATTTTTCTAATTCCCATTCTCCTGCCTTCTCTCCATAACCCCTGATCCCCTTATTGATCAAGAACCTATCTATCCCTGTCTTAGAGATACTCAGTGATTTGGCCTCGACACCCTTCTGCGGCAAAGGGTTCCACAGATTCACCACCCTCTGGCTGAAGAAATTCCTCCTCATCTCTGTTTTAAAGGATCGTCCCTTTAGTCTGAGATGGTGTCCTCTGCTTCTAATTGTTCCTACAAGTGGAAACATCCTCTCCACGTCCACTCTATCCAGGCCTCGCAGTATCCTGTAAGTTTCAATAAGATCCCCCCTCATCCTTCTGACCGCCAACGAGTACAGACCCAGTGTCCTCAACCATTCCTCATATGACAGGTTCTTCATTCCAGGGACCATTCTTGTGAACCTCCTCTGGACCCTTTCCAAGGCCAGCACATCCTTCCTTAGATACCGGGCCCAAAACTGCTCACAATACTCCAAATGGGATCTGACCAGAGCCTTATCCAGCCTCAGAAGTAGATCCCTGGTCTTGTCTTCTCGCCCTCTTGACATGAATGCTCAGAATCAGGGGTAGACCATTGCAGACTGAGATGAGGATGAATTTCTTCATTAAGAGGGTGGAGAATCCAGAGGGTTGTGGAAGCTCAATCATTCAGCATGTTCCAGACACACATCGAGTGTGTATAATGCAATAGGAATGTGTGTGTGAGTGTGCGTGCGTCTGTGCGTGCCAGGATCTGTTTGAATGGTGGAGCAGACTCGATGGGCCAAATCGCCTACACCTGCTCATATTTTCCTTTGAGACTTAAATGCGTATACACACACAGGTTCACAGATACACACACACATGCGCGTGCACACACTGACTGATACATACACGGGTCCAGATACATGCATACATACACACACATGCGTGCATAGACACATGCGTGTACACACACATTGGCGCACACACACACATATATATTAGCCATTTAAGACCATTTGATAGAATGCTACACATCCCAGTTTGCCAATGACACCAAACATTAGACAGCGTTGTAAGCAACATAGCTGGAAATATCAAATTGCAGGGAGATATTATCGTTTTGGCAGTAGACTGAACTGGTGGACGTGTTTCAGTGTTGGGAAAGGTTTAGATGATGTGCTTTAGACTTAAAAAGGATAGAACCGTGATCTTTTTAAATGATGAGAAGACAGAAACATTGGAAGTTTAAACTGTACAGATATTTCACAGCTAGATTCACACAATACAGACAGCAATGTATCGTAGATTTTGGAAGTGCCACAAATGTTGTCAAGTGCAGTGCGAGGCGTACCTCAATGTTTCAGTCTTACTGAGAAACTGTCAGCCCACAGGGACAACCTTTCTGTATAATAGGATTGAAGCACAAGTTCAAATAGTTTTGTTTCAAAGTTTAAAATAACCAGTCATTTTTCTGTGCAGCTTTCGGAATCTGTCAGTGGAATTTAGGTTATACAGGCAAGTGTTAACAAGAGTATTGGGAAATGATTAGAAGTTTTGATGGAGATATTCCTGCATTATGGAAATGTGTGAGATCTATTTAGGGTTGGGGAATGGATTGATCAAAGGATGTAGTTTTTTGTTATCTTTCTCAGACTGACAGCCTTGAAGATTCACAACTTCCATGTGCTGAGATAAAGGATTGATCAACCAAGGCCTATTATTCAAATACTTCAGACAAGTGACAAAACAACAATAACAGAGAATATACAAACAGAGACAAGCAGACACCTGGAATCGGAGCTTAAACTTCATGTTTAAATGTGAAGGGCTGAAATAAGCAAGAGTCCACCCTGGGATTCGGTGCAATTTGAGTTCTGCTTTTCCATAAAATAAAAATAACTATCTGCAATGAAAAATTCTTTGGACAGGACAGAGGGATTTTGACTCTGTATTTCAGCCCAGACAGTATTTTGGTTGTGAGTGTTTGATGGACAGTGCAGATAAAGCTTTACTCTGAAACACTGGAATTTAGTTTAAGGGTGATTTAATCACATGCTTCAGAATAATAATTGATATTGTACATCTCGTGTGTGTCTCAGTGTCAGCTGTGAAACATGTACAGCACAATCTCATCCTGTTTCTGTGTGTCTCTCTGAAATTAGCTGGTCCATTTCCTAAATTACCACTGACTCGATTTCAAAAGGGCTCCATTGCCTGTGAAGCAGTTTGTGATACCCAAAGGTTATGAAAAGTGCTTTCGAAAAGTCTGTCCCCAAGCTGTTGTGAGGATGTTCAGAGTCAGTGTGTAACTTGGGTCACACACAGGCCAGATACACCACTCCAAGTTAAAGGTGGAGAATGGATCTCGCTCCATTTGAAAGATGTAATGACGCAGCCTGTCTGAGTTTGTGTCTGTGTGTGAGTTTGTGTTTGTCTGTACACGTGTTTGTGTGTCTTGGGTGGGGTGGGAGGTTGTGTGTGTGTGACTCATTACGCGGCACGGTAGCACAGAGGGTAGCACTGTGGCTTCACAGCTCCAGGGTCCCGGGTTCGATTCTTGGCATGTTCTCCCTGTGTCTGTGTGGGTTTCCTCCGGGAGCTCCGGTTTCCTCCCACAAGTCTGAAAGACGTGCTGTTAGGTAATTTGGACATTCTGAATTCTCCCTCTGTATACCCGAACAGGCGCCGGAATGTGGCGACTCGGGGATTTTCACAGTAACTTCATTGCAGTCTTAATGTCAGCCTACGTGTGACAATAAAGATTATTATACATGGTAGTCCCACAGGCTCTTACCCTGGGTACATGGTAGTCAGCACTCCAAAACTGTTAATTGTAGTGTCCACAGCAGTGTGGTGTAATGTAGTATTAACTGGGACAAGAGCTTATAGTATAAACAGTGACGGGGTCAACTGCAGTGATCACTGGGAAAGGAGCTAATGTGTTCTCAATAGAGATGTGGATGAGAAAGGTTATATATTACAAGGTAATATTCACAATGACATTCTCTAATGCAGTAATATTTCTCACACCGTGTAGAGCAGGATTTACAGCTACTGATGCTGCTGGGAAATAAATTCATCCAGGGCTTTGTATCGGATTATTAAAATAGGTTATTGATTACGGTGGTCTAGTCGCTAAGGCAGATCAGCTGAATGGCCAATTCCTGTTCCTATGTACCTCTCCTGGGAGTATTTGGTGAGGACAGATGTAGAGGGAGCTACATCTGGACAATTTTGGACACTAAGGGCAATTTAGCATGGCCAATCCACCTAACTTGCACATCTTTGGACTGTGGGAGGAAACCGGAGCACCCAGAGGAAACCCACGCACACACGGGGAGCATGTGCAGACTCCGCACAGACAGTGACCCAAGACGGAATCGAACCTGGGACCCTGGAGCTGTGAAGCAATTGTGCGATCCACAATGCTACCATGCTGCCCCAGAGCTTTACTCTGTATCTCACCGCGTGCTGTACCTGTCTTGGGAGTGTTTGATGGGGACAGTCTAGAGGGAGCTTTACTCTGTATCTCACCCCGTGCTGTACCTGTCCGAGAAGTATTTGATGGGGACAGTGCAGAGGGAGCTTTACTCTTTATCTAACCTTATGCTGTACCTGTCCTGTTAATGTTTAATGGGGACAGTGTAGAGGGAGCTTTACTCTGTATCTAACCCCGTGTTGTACCTGTCCTGGAACTGTTTGATGGGGACGACGTGGAGGGAGCTTTACTCTGTATCTAACCCCGTGCTGTACCTGTGTGGGAGTGTTTGATGGGGACAGTGTAGAGGGAGCTTTACTCTGTATCTAACCCCGTGCTGTGCCTGTCCTGGGAGTGTTTGATGGGGACGACGTGGAGGGAGCTTTACTCTGTATCTAACCCCGTGCTGTACCTATCTTGGGACTGTTTGATGGTGATAGTGTAGAGGGAGCTTTTTACTGTATCTCACCCAGTGCTGTACCTGTCCTGGAAGTGTTTGATGGGGACAGTGTAGAGTGAGCTTTACTCTGTATCTAACCTCGTGCTCTACCTGTCCTGGGTGTGTTTGCTGGGGACAGTGTAGAGGGAGCTTTACCCCACGCTCTCTGTGCGTCCCACGCTCTCTGTGCGCCCGTCGCTCTCGGTGCGCCCCTCGCTCTCGGTGCGCCCCTCGCTCTCGGTGCGCCCCTCGCTCTCGGTGCGCCCCTCGCTCTCGGTGCGCCCCTCGCTCTCGGTGCGCCCCTCGATCTCGGTGCGCCCCTCGCTCTCGGTGCGTCCCTCGCTCTCGGTGCGCCCCTCGCTCGTACACATGCACATGCACTCATTCACACTCTCACGCACTGCCTCACTTACACACACACACACAAAATCACTTGCGCGCACGCATTCGTGTACACGTGCTCACTCGTACGCGCTCACACTGATGCTTACACACACACACTCACTGTTACACACTCACTCGCTCACTCACACAGATGCTTACACTCATTCTTATGCACACACATTTATTCTTACACACACACTCATTCGTACTCACTCACGCGCACTCACTCACACTCACGTACACACTGCCACTTACACACTAACGCACTCTTTCTATTTGCGTCTCTCTCTCCCTGTCCCCCTCTCTCTCCCTGTCCCCCTCTCTCTCCCTGTCCCCCTCTCTCTCCCTGTCCCCCTCTCTCTCCCTGTCCCCCTCTCTCTCCCTGACCCCCTCTCTCCCTGTCCCCCTCTCTCTCGCTGTCCCCCTCTCTCTCGCTGTCCCCCTCTCTCTCGCTGTCCCCCTCTCTCTCCCTGTCCCCCTCTCTCTCCCTGTCCCCCTCTCTCTCCCTGTCCCCCTCTCTCTCCCTGTCCCCCTCTCTCTCCCTGTCCCCCTCTCTCTCCCTGTCCCCCTCTCTCTCCCTGTCCCCCTCTCTCCCTGTCCCCCTCTCTCCCTGTCCCCCTCTCTCCCTGTCCCCCTCTCTCCCTGTCCCCCTCTCTCCCTGTCCCCCTCTCTCCCTGTCTCTCTCTCTCTCTCCCTACCTGTCCCCCTCACTCTCCCTGTCCCTCTCTCTCCCTGTCCCTCTCTCTCCCTGTCCCTCTCTCTCCCTGTCCCTCTCTCTCCCTGTCCCTCTCTCTCCCTGTCCCTCTCTCTCCCTGTCCCTCTCTCTCCCTGTCCCCCTCTCTCCCTGTCCCCCTCTCTCCCTGTCCCCCTCTCTCCCTGTCCCTCTCTCTCCCTGTCCCTCTCTCTCTCGCTGCCTGTCCCCCTCTCTCTCCCTGTCCCTCTCTCTCCCTGTCCCCCTCTCTCTCCCTGCCTGTCCCTCTCTCTCCCTGCGTCCCCCTCTCTCTCGCTGCGTCCCCCTCTCTCTCGCTGCGTCCCCCTCTCTCTCGCTGCGTCCCCCTCTCTCGCTGCGTCCCCCTCTCTCTCGCTGCGTCCCCCTCTCTCTCGCTGCGTCCCCCTCTCTCTCGCTGGGTCCCCCTCTCTCTCGCTGGGTCCCCCTCTCTCTCGCTGGGTCCCCCTCTCTCTCGCTGGGTCCCCCTCTCTCTCGCTGGGTCCCCCTCTCTCTCGCTGGGTCCCCCTCTCTCTCGCTGGGTCCCCCTCTCTCTCGCTGGGTCCCCCTCTCTCTCGCTGGGTCCCCCTCTCTCTCGCTGGGTCCCCCTCTCTCTCGCTGGGTCCCCCTCTCTCTCGCTGGGTCCCCCTCTCTCTCGCTGGGTCCCCCTCTCTCTCGCTGGGTCCCCCTCTCTCTCGCTGGGTCCCCCTCTCTCTCGCTGGGTCCCCCTCTCTCTCGCTGGGTCCCCCTCTCTCTCGCTGGGTCCCCCTCTCTCTCGCTGGGTCCCCCTCTCTCTCGCTGGGTCCCCCTCTCTCTCGCTGGGTCCCCCTCTCTCTCGCTGGGTCCCCCTCTCTCTCGCTGGGTCCCCCTCTCTCTCGCTGGGTCCCCCTCTCTCTCGCTGGGTCCCCCTCTCTCTCGCTGGGTCCCCCTCTCTCTCGCTGGGTCCCCCTCTCTCTCGCTGGGTCCCCCTCTCTCTCGCTGGGTCCCCCTCTCTCTCGCTGGGTCCCCCTCTCTCTCGCTGGGTCCCCCTCTCTCTCGCTGGGTCCCCCTCTCTCTCGCTGGGTCCCCCTCTCTCTCGCTGGGTCCCCCTCTCTCTCGCTGGGTCCCCCTCTCTCTCGCTGGGTCCCCCTCTCTCTCGCTGCGTCCCCCTCTCTCTCGCTGCGTCCCCCTCTCTCTCGCTGCGTCCCCCTCTCTCTCGCTGCGTCCCCCTCTCTCTCGCTGCGTCCCCCTCTCTCTCGCTGCGTCCCCCTCTCTCTCGCTGCGTCCCCCTCTCTCTCGCTGCGCCCCTCGCTGCGCCCCTCGCTCTGCGCCTCTCGCTCTACGTCCCCAGTGTCTGAGTGAGTGTGTAAGTGCGAGTGAGTGTGTATAACAGTGAATGAGTGTGTCAGTCAGTGTGGATGTGTGTGTCATACAGTGAGTGAGTGTACGAGTGAGAATTGGTGAGAACTAGTGTGTGTGTGTGAGTGAGTCAGTACGAGTGTGTGAGTGTAAGTGTGTGAAGAGTGTGTTTGAATAAGAGTGACTGAGTGTATAAGAGTGAGCGTGTGAGTGAATGTGAATGTGCGAGTCTGTGGGCGTGAGTGTGTGAGCGAGTCGGTGTGTGTGAGTGTTTAGTGTGTGAGTGGGTGTGTGAGTGTGAGTGATTGCAAGTGTGGGTGAGTGTGTAAGACTGAGCAAGTTAATGTGTAAAAGTGAGTGAGTATGTGTGTGTAAGAGTGTGTGCGTATGTAAGAATGTGTGTGTAATAGTGAGTGTGAGTGAGGATGTGAGTGAGTGCGAGTCTGTAAGAGTGTGTGTGTGAGTCAGTGTGTAAGAATGATAGTGTTTGTGTAAGTGTGAGTGTGTAAGTGTAATAGGATTGTGCAAGTGTGAGTGTGAGTGAGGAATTGAGTGTGAGTGTGAATGACTGAGTGTGTCTGTGTCTGAGTGAGAGTGATTGAGCGTGTAAGAGTGAGTGAATGTGTGAGTGTGAGTGTATGAGTGAGGATGTGAGTGAGTGAGTATGAGTGAGTGTGAATGAGTAATTGTGTGTAAGTTAGTGTGAATGAGTGAGCCAATCTGTGTGTGAGCGCGAGTGAGTGCGTGTGTAAGAGTGAGCGTGTGAGTGAATGTGAATGTGCGAGTCTGGGCGTGAGTGTGTGAGCGAGTTGGTGTGTGTAAGTGATTAGTGTGTGAGTGGGTATGTGAGTGTGAGTGATTGCAAGTGTGGGTGAGTGTGTAAGACTGAGTGAGTTCATGAGTAAAAGTGAGTGAGTATGTGTGTGTAAGAGTGTGTGCGTATGTAAGAATGTGTGTACAATAGTGAGTGTGAGTGAGGGTGTGAGTGAGTGTGAGTATGTAAGATTGTGTGTGTGTGAGTCAGTGTGTAAGAATGATAGTGTTTGTGTAAGTGTGAGTGTGTAAGTGTAAGAGGATTGTGCAAGCGTGAGTGTGAGTGAGGAATTGTGTGTAAGTCAGTGTGAATGACTGAGTGTGTCTGTGTCTGAGTGAGAGTGATTGAGCTCGCAAGAGTGAGTGAATGTGTGAGTGTGAGTGTATGAGTGAGGATGTGAGTGTCTGAGTATGTATGAGTGAGTGAGTGTGAATGAGTAATTGTGTGTAAGTTAGTGTGAATGAGTGTGTCAGTCTGTGTGAGCGAGAGTGAGTGCGTGTGTAAGAGTGAGTGAATAATTGTGTGTAAGTGAGTGTGATCCTGAGTGAGTGTGTGTGAGTGAGTGAGCGTGTGAGTGCATGTGTGAGGATGTGTGTGTCTGAGTATGTATGACTGAGTGAGTAAGAGTGAGTGTGAGTGAGAGAGTGTGTAAGAGTGAGTGTGTAATTGGGTGAGTTAGTGTGTGTGTAAAAGTGAGTTTGGGTGTAAGAGTTAGTGTGAGTGATTGTGTAAGTGTATAAGTGAGTGAGAGTGTAAGTGTGAATTTGTTAGCGTGTGTGAGTATGTGAGTGAGTGTGTAATGGTGAGTGTAAGAGTGAGCGAGTCAGTGTGTGTGTATGTCAGAGTGAGTGATTGTGTAAGTCAGTGTTTGAGTGTGTGTGTGTGTGTGTGTGTGAGTGAGTGGGTGTGGGTGAGTGTGTTTAAGTGTGAGTGGGTGTGTGTGAGTGGGTGTGTGTGAGTGGGTGTGTGTGAGTGGGTGTGTGTGAGTGGGTGGATGTGAGTGGGTGGGTGTGAGTGGGTGGGTGTGAGTGGGTGGGTGTGAGTGGGTGGGTGTGAGTGGGTGGGTGTGAGTGGGTGGGTGTGAGTGGGTGGGTGTGAGTGGGTGGGTGTGAGTGGGTGGGTGTGAGTGGGTGGGTGTGAGTGGGTGGGTGTGAGTGGGTGGGTGTGAGTGGGTGGGTGTGAGTGGGTGGGTGTGAGTGGGTGGGTGTGAGTGGGTGGGTGTGAGTGGGTGGGTGTGAGTGGGTGGGTGTGAGTGGGTGGGTGTGAGTGGGTGGGTGTGAGTGGGTGGGTGTGAGTGGGTGGGTGTGAGTGGGTGGGTGTGAGTGGGTGTGTGTGAGTGGGTGTGTGTGAGTGGGTGTGTGTGAGTGGGTGTGTGTGAGTGGGTGTGTGTGAGTGGGTGGGTGTGTGTGAGTGGGTGTGTGAGAGTGGGTGTGTGAGAGTGGGTGTGTGAGAGTGGGTGTGTGAGAGTGGGTGTGTGAGAGTGGGTGTGTGAGAGTGGGTGTGTGAGAGTGGGTGTGTGAGAGTGGGTGTGTGAGAGTGGGTGTGTGAGAGTGGGTGTGTGAGAGTGGGTGTGTGAGAGTGGGTGTGTGAGAGTGGGTGTGTGTGAGTGGGTGTGTGTGAGTGGGTGTGTGTGAGTGGGTGTGTGTGAGTGGGTGTGTGTGAGTGGGTGTGTGAGAGTGGGTGTGTGAGAGTGGGTGTGTGAGAGTGGGTGTGTGAGGGTGGGGGTGTGTGGGTGGGGGGTGAGCGGGTGGGAGTGAGGGGGTGGGGGTGAGCGGGTGGGGGTGTGCGGGTGAGGGGGGGGGGAGAGGGGGTGGGGGGTGAGGGGGTGGGGGTGAGGGGAAGACTGAGTGATTGGGTGTGAGAGACCGATTGAGTGTGTGAGTGAGAGTGAGTGAGTGTGGAATCAGTGTGTAATAATGAGTGAGTCTATAGGAATGAGTGAGTTTCAGTCTGTGAGTGAGAGTGAGTGAGTGAGTGTGTAATGGTGAGTGAGTGTGAGTCGGGGTGTGTAAGAGTGAGTTAATGAGTGAGAGTGTGTTAGTGAGTGATTGTGTAAGAGTGCGATGTGAGTGTGTAAGCGTGAGTTAAATCCACTTGATTAGATTGCACACTGTATCGCACTGCAGAGTATCTGTTAACTGTGAGTGTGTGCAAGAGTGAGCGAGTCAGTGTGTGTGATTGCATAAGTGAGTTTGAGTGTGTGAGCGAGTTAGTGTGTAAGAATGAGTGAGTGTGCGAGTGTGTGTGTGTAATAGTGGGGGTGAGTGTGTGTGTAAGAGTGAATGAGTAAGTGTGTGAGGGAGTGTGAGTGCGAGTTTGTAGCAGTGTGTGTGAGGTGAATGTATAAGAGTGAGTGTGTGAGTGAGTGTGTGAGAGAGTGTGTGTGTGAGACTGAGTGAGTGTGTGAGAGTGAGTGTGTAATAATGAGTGAGGGTGTAGGAATAAGAGTGTGAGTGAGTGTGTAATGGTGAGCAAGTGTGAGCCAGGTTGTGTAAGAGTGAGTTAGTGAGTGTGTTCGTGAGTGATTGTGTACGACTGTGTGAGTGAGTGTGTAAATGTGAGTTAAATCCACTCGATTAGATTGCACACTGTATCGCACTGCAGTGTATCTGTTAACTGTGAGTGTGAGCAAGAGTGAGCGGGTCTTGCACGATTAGAGAGCTCGATTCGATTCCAGTCTGTAACTCACTCCCGGGTATCTGTTATTCTATCGAAAACCATCCTGAACCCCTCGATTAGATTCCAGTCTGTAACTCACTGCCGGGTATCTGTTATTCAATATATAAACTATCCTGAACCCCTCGATTCGATTCCAGTCTGTAACTCACTCCTGGGTATCTGTTATTCAATATATAAACTATCCTGAACCCCTCGATTAGATTCCAGTCTGTAACTCACTCCTGGGTATCTGTTATTCTATATATAAACCATTGTGAACCGTTCGATTAGATTCCAGTCTGTAACTCACTCCCAGGTATCTGTTATTCAATATATAAACTATCCTGAACCCCTCGATTAGATTCCAGTCTGTAACTCACTCCTGGGTATCTGTTATTCTATATATAAACTATCCTGAACCCCTCGATTAGATTCCAGTCTGTAACTCACTCCTGGGTATCTGTTATTCTATATATAAACTATCCTGAACCCCTCGATTAGATTCCAGTCTGTAACTCACTCCTGGGTATCTGTTATTCTATATATAAACTATCCTGAACCCCTCGATTAGATTCCAGTCTGTAACTCACTCCCAGGTATCTGTTATTCAATATATAAACTATCCTGAACCCCTCGATTAGATTCCAGTCTGTAACTCACTCCTGGGTATCTGTTATTCAATATATAAACTATCCTGACACCCTCGATTAGATTCCAGTCTGTAACTCACTGCCGGGTATCTGTTATTCTATATATAAACCATTGCGAATCCCTCGATTAGATTCCAGTCTGTAACTCACTCCTGGGTATCTGTTATTCTATATATAAACCATTGTGAACCGTTCGATTAGATTCCAGTCTGTAACTCACTCCCAGGTATCTGTTATTCTATATAGAAACCATCCTGAATCCCTCAATTAGATCTTGCTCCTATTCCTTGTGGTCTCTTATTGCTAATTATTTCTATGTTTATCTATTTAAGATTATCCGGAAAAGTGGGATGGGAATGAATTCGGCATCGTTTTGGATTTGGATATTGGAGAAATCATCATTTGGGGTAAGTTCTGTTATGTTGAGAATTCACTATCTTCTTTGAAAATGAAACCCTTCCTTTGGAAACATTGCCTCATTCCCTCTACTTGCTGTAAATATCCTGGCAGCTTCTGTTTTGGAAACTGTAGAGGAACATTTATTCCCTTTGTAACCCCATGCTGAACCTGTCCTGGGAGTGTTTGCTGGGGACAGTGTAGAACAAAGAACAACAAAGAACAAAGAAATGTACAGCACAGGAACAGGCCCTTCGGCCCTCCAAGCCCGTGCCGACCATACTGCCCGACTAAACTACAATCTTCTACACTTCCTGGGTCCGTATCCTTCTATTCCCATCCTATTCATATATTTGTCAAGATGCCCCTTAAATGTCCCTATCGTCCCTGCCTCCACTACCTCCTCCGGTAGTGAGTTCCAGGCACCCACTACCCTCTGCGTAAAAAACTTGCCTCGTACATCTACTCTAAACTTTGCCCCTCTCACCTTAAACCTATGCCCCCTAGTAATTGACCCCTCTACCCTGGGGAAAAGCCTCTGACTATCCACTCTGTCTATGCCCCTCATAATTTTGTATACCTCTATCAGGTCGCCCCTCAACCTCCTTCGTTCCAGTGAGAACAAACCGAGTTTATTCAATCGCTCCTCATAGCTTATGCCCTCCATACCAGGCAACATTCTGGTAAATCTCTTCTGCACCCTCTCTAAAGCCTCCACATCCTTCTGGTAGTGTGGCGACCAGAATTGAACACTATACTCCAAGTGTGGCCTAACTAAGGTTCTATACAGCTTTAGAGGGTGCTTTACTCTGTATCTAACCCCGTGCTGTACCTGTCCTGGGAGTGTTTGATGGGGCAGTGTAGAGGGAACTTTACTCTGTATCTAACCCCGTGCTGTACCTGTCCTGGGAGTGTTTGATGGGGACAGTGTAGAGGTAGCTTTACTCTGTATCTAACCCCGTGCTGTACCTGTCCTGGGAGTGTTTGATGGGCACAGTGTAGAGGGAGCTTTACTCTGTATCTAACCCCGTGCTGTACCTGTCCTGGGAGTGTTTGATGGGGACAGTGTAGAGGGAGCTTTACTCTGTATCTAACGCCGTGCTGAACCTGTCCTGGGAGTGTTTGATGGGGACAGTGTAGAGGGAGCTTTACTCTGTATCTAACCCCGTGCTGTACCTGTCCTGGGAGCGTTTGCTGGGGACAGTGTAGAGGGAGCTTTACTCTGTATCTAACCCTGTGCTGTACCTGTCCTGGGAGTGTTTGATCGGGACAGTGTAGAGGGAGCTTTACTCTGTATCTAACCCCGTGCTGTACCTGTCCTGGGAGTGTTTGCTGGGGACAGTGTAGAGGGAGCTTTACTCTGTATCTAACCCCGTGCCGTACCTGTCCTGGGAGTGTTTGATGGGGACAGTGTAGAGGGAGCTTTACTCTGTTTCTAACCCCCGTGCTGTACCTGCCCTGGGAGTGTTTGCTGGGGACAGTGTCGAGGGTGCTTTACTCTGTATCTAACCCCGTGCTGTACCTGCCCCGGGAGTGTTTGCTGGGAACAGTGTAGAGGGAGATTTACTCTGTATAAAACTCCGTGGTGTACCTGTCCTGGGAGTGTTTGATGGGGACAGTGTAGAGGTTGCTTTACTCTGTATCTAACCCCATGCTGTACCTGTCCTGGGAGTGTTTGATGGGGACAGTGTAGAGGGAGTTTTACTCTGTCTAACCCCGTGCTGTACCTGTCCTGGGAGTGTTTGCTGGGGACAGTGTAGATGGAGCTTTACTCTGTATCTAACTCCGTGCTCTACCTGTCCTGGGAGTGTTTGCTGGGGACCGTGTAGAGGGAGCTTTACTCTGTATCTAACCCTGTGTTGTACCTGTCCTGGGAGTGTTTGATGGGGACAGTGTAGAGGGAGCTATACTCTGTATCTAACCCCGTGCTGTAGCTGCCATGGGAGTTTTTGATGGGGACAGCATAGAGGAACCCTTACTCTGTATCTAACCCTTTGCTGTACCTGTCCTGGGAGTGTTTGATGGGGACAGCGTGAGTGAGTGGTTGTGTCAGTGTATAAGTGAGTGAGTGTGTAAGTGTGAATTAGTTAGTGTGTGAGTATGTGAGTGAGTGACTGTGTCAAGAGTTACTGAATGTGTAATGGTGAGTTTGTGTAAGAGTGAGCAAGTCAGTGTGTGTGTGTATGTCAGTGTGAGTGATTGAATAAGTGAGTTTGAGTGTGTGGGCGAGTTAGTGTGGAACAATGAGTGAGTAGGTGAGTGAGTGTGCGAGTGTGTGTGTAATAGTGGGTGTGAGTGAGTGTGTGTGAGTGAGTGAGAGTGAGTGAGTGTAACAGCGAGTGTGTGTGTGTGAAGGAATGTGTAAGAGTGAGTGAGGGAGTGTGAGTGAGTGTGCAAGTGAGTGCTTACGTATGAGAGAATGAGTGTGTGTAAGACTGAGTGAGTGGTGTGAATGTGTAAGTGAGAGTGTGAGAGTAAGTCAGTGTGTAATAATGAGTGAGTGTGTAGGAATAATTGAGTTTCAGTGTGTGAGCGAGTGTGTAATAGTGAGCAAGTGTGCGTCAGGGTGTGTAAGCGTGATTTCGTTATTAAGTGCGTGATAGTGTGTGTTAGTGAGCGATTGTGTCAGGGTGTGAGTGAGTGTGTAAGAGTGAGTTAAATCTAACCCCTCAATTTGGTTTCACTCTGTAACTCACTCCTGGGTATCTGTTATTCTCCATATAAACTATCCTGAACCCCTCGATTAGATTCCCGTCTGTAACTCACTCCCGGGTATCTGTTATTCTCTATATATGATGTGGAGATGCCGGCGTTGGACTGGGGTGAGCACAGTACGAAGTCTTACAACACCAGGTTAAAGTCCAACAGGTTTGTTTCGATGTCACTAGCTTTCGGAGCGCTGCTCCTTCCTCAGGTGGCAGGATTCAACTGAGGAAGGAGCAGCGCTCCGAAAGCTAGTGACATCGAAACAAACCTGTTGGACTTTAACCTGGTGTTGTAAGACTTTGTACTATTCTCTATATAAACTATCCTGAACCCCTCGATTAGATTCCTGTCTGTCACTCACTCCCGGGTATCTGTTATTCTATATATAAACTATCCTGAACCCCTCGATTAGATTCCAGTCTGTAACTCACTCCTGGGTATCTGTTGTTCTATATATAAACTATCCCGAAGCCCTCGATTAGATTCCAGTCTGTCACTCACTCCCGGGTATCTGTTACTCTATATATAAACTATCCCGAAGCCCTCGATTAGATTCCAGTCTGTAACTCACTCCTGGGTATCTGTTATTCTGTATATCATCTATCCCGAAGCCCTCCATTAGATTGCAGTCAGTAATTCATTCCCAGATATAATCTATTCTGTGTATTAACCAACGATATGCCGGACTGAGATGTGGAGGAATTTTGTCACTCAGATGGTGGTGAATCCTGGGAATTCTCTATCCCAGAGGGATGTGGAGACTCAGTCATTGAGCCGGTTCTAGACTGCGATTGATTGATCAACAAGAGGCACGGGGATAGGGGAGGAAGACGGTGTTGAAATGGAAGAATCTCCATGATCATATTGATTGGTGGAGTGAGTTCGAAGGGCTGAATGGACCAGTCCTGCTCCTATTCCTTGTGGTCTGTCATTGCTAATTATTTCTATGTTTATCTATTTAAGATTATCCGGAAAAGTGGGATGGAAATGAATTCGGCATCGTTTTGGATTTGGATATTGGAGTAATCATCATTTGGGGTCAGTTCTGTTATGTTGATAATTTGCGATCTCTTTTCAAAATAAAACCCTTCCTTTGAAAACATTGCTTCATTCCCTCTACTTGCTGTAAATATCCTGGCAGCGTCTGTTGTGGAAATTGGAGAGGAACATTTATTCCGTTTGTAACCCCGTGGTGCACCTGTCCTGGTAGTGTTTGATGGGACAGTGTAGAGGGAGCTTTACTCTGTATCTAACCCCGTGCTGTACCTGTCCTGGGAGTGTTTGATGGGGCAGTGTAGAGGGAGCTTTACTCTCTTTCTAACCCCGTGCTGTACCTGTCCTGCGAGTGTTTGATGGGGCAGTGTAGAGGGAGCTTTACTCTGTATCTAACACCATGCTGCACCTGTCCTGGAAGTGTTTGATGGGGTCAGTGCAGAGGGAGCTTTACTCCATATCTCACCCTGTGCTGTACCTGTCCTGGGAGAGTTTGATGGGGAGAGTGTAGAGGGAGCTTTACTCTGTATCTAACCCCGTGCTGTACCTGTACTGGGAGTGTTTGATGGGGACAGTGTAGAGGGAGCTTTACTCTGTATCTAACCCTGTGCTGTACCTGTACTGGGAGTGTTTGATGGGGACAGCATAGAGGAACCCCTACTCTGTATCTAACCCCGTGCTGTACCTGTCCTGGGAGTGTTTGATGGGGACAGTGTAGAGGGAGCTGTACTCTATATCTGACCCTGTGCTGTACCTGTCCTGTGAGTGTTTGATGGGGACAGTGTAGAGGGAGCTTTACTCTGCGTCTAACCCTGTGCTGTACCTGTCCTGGGAGTGTTTGATGGGGACAGTGTAGAGGGAGCTTTACTCTGTATCTGACCCTGTGCTGTACCTGTCCTGGGAGTGTTTGATGTGAGCAGTGTAGAGGAAACCTTACTCTGTATCTAACCCCGTGCTGTACCTGTCCTGGGAGTGTTTGATGGGGACAGTGTAGAGGGAGCTGTACTCTGTATCTGACCCTGTGCTGTACCTGTCCTGGGAGTGTTTGATGGGGACAGTGTAGAGGCAGCTTTACTCTGTATCTGACCCCGTGCTGTACCTGCCCTGGGAGTGTTTGATGTGGGGACAGTGTAGAGGGAGCTTTACTCTGTATCTAACCCCGTGCTGTCCCTGTCCTGGGAGTGTTTGCTGGGGACAGTGTAGAGGGAGCTTTACTCTGTATCTAACCCCGTGCTGTACCTGTCCTGGGAGTGTTTGATGTGGACAGTGTAGTGGAAACCTTACTCTGTATCTAACTCCTTATTCATGGGTCACTAAACGCTAGCGTGCGGGTACATTAAGCAATCAGGAGGTCCAATGGTACGTTAACTTTCATCGCTCGGGGTTATTAGTACTTAGTATTTAGTCTGAGATGGTGTCCTCTGCTTCTAATTGTTAAGATGACTTGCTGCAATTGTTCAGAGCCTTGGTCACAACACACCTGGACCATTGTGTAGAGTTTTGTTCTCCATATCTAAGGAAGGATATACTTGCTGTAGAAGGAGTGTAACGGAGATTCACCAGACGAATCCCTGGGATGGTGAAGTTGTCTGATGAGGAGAGATTGAGGAAAATGTACCCGTGTTCCCGAGAGTGCCGAAAAATGAGAGGTGATCTTGAAACATACACAATTCATACGGGGCATCACAAGATAGATGTAGGTTGGATGATCATTCTGACTGGTGAGATTAGAACCAGGGGGAGGGGGGCACAGTCTCAAACCATAAGACATAGATGCAGAATTAGGACACTCGGCCCATCGAGTCTGCTCCGCCATTCAATCATGGGTAATATTTTTCTAATTCCCATTCTCCTGCCTTCTCTCCATAAACCCTGATCCCCTTATTGATCAAGAACCTATCTATCTCTGTCTTAGAGATACTCAGTGATTTGGCCTCCACACCCTTCTGCGGCAAAGAGTTCTACAGATTCACCACCCTCAGGCTGAAGAAATTCCTCCTCATCTCTGTTTAAAAGGATCGTCCCTTTAGTCTGAGATGGTGTCCTCTGCTTCTAATTGTTCCTACAAGTGGAAACATCCTCTCCACGTCCACTCTATCCAGGCCTCGCAGTATCCTGTAAGTTTCAATAAGATCCCCCCTCATCCTTCTGACCGCCAACGAATACAGACCCAGTGTCCTCAACCATTCCTCATACGACAGGTTCTTCATTCCAGGGACCATTCTTGTGAACCTCCTCTGGACCCTTTCCAAGGCCAGCACATCCTTCCTTAGATACCGGGCCCAAAACTGCTCACAATACTCCAAATGGGATCTGACCAGAGCCTTTTCCAGCCTCAGAAGTAGATCCCTGGTCTTGTCTTCTCGCCCTCTTGACATGAATGCTCAGAATCAGGGGTAGACCATTGCAGACTGAGATGAGGAGGAATTTCTTCATTAAGAGGGTGGAGAATCCAGAGGGTTGTGGAAGCTCAATCATTGAGCATGTTCCAGACACAAATCGAGTGTGTATAATGCAATAGGAATGTGTGTGTGAGTGTGCGTGCGTCTGTGCGTGCCAGGATCTGTTTGAATGGTGGAGCAGACTCGATGGGCCAAATCGCCTACACCTGCTCATATTTTCCTTTGAGACTTAAATGCGTATACACACACAGGTTCACAGATACACACACACATGCGCGTGCACACACTGACTGATACATACACGGGTCCAGATACATGCATACATACACACACATGCGTGCATAGACACATGCGTGTACACACATATTGGCGCACACACACATATATATTAGCCATTTAAGACCATTTGATAGAATGCTACACATCCCAGTTTGCCAATGACACCAAACATTAGACAGCATTGTAAGCAACATAGCTGGAAATATCAAATTGCAGGGAGATATTATCCTTTTGGCAGTAGACTGAACTGGTGGACGTGTTTCTGTGTTGGGAAATGTAAGATGATGTACTTTAGACTTAAAAAGGATAGAACCGTGATCTTTATAAATGATGAGAAGACAGAAACAGTGGAAGTTTAAACTGTACAGATATTTCACAGCTAGATTCACACACACAATACAGACAGCAATGTATGGTAGATTTTGGAAGTTCCACAAATGTTGTCAAGTGCAGTGCGAGGCGTACCTCAATGTTTCAGTCTTACTGAGAAACTGTCAGCCCACAGGGACAACCTTTCTGTATAATAGGATTGAAGCACAAGTTCAAATAGTTTTGTTTCAAAGTTTAAAATAACCAGTCATTTTTCTGTGCAGCTTTCGGAATCTGTCAGTGGAATTTAGGTTATACAGGCAAGTGTTAACAAGAGTATTGGGAACTGATTAGAAGTTTTGATGGAGATATTCCTGCATTATGGAAATGTGTGAGATCTATTTATGGTTGGGGAATGGATTGATCAAAGGATGTAGTTTTTTGTTATCTTTCTCAGACTGACAGCCTTGAAGATTCACAACTTCCATGTGCTGAAATAAAGGATTGATTAACAAAGGCCTATTATTCAAATACTTCAGACAAGTGACAAAACAACAATAACAGAGAATATACAAACAGAGACAAGCAGACACCTGGAATCGGAGCTTAAACTTCATGTTTAAATGTGAAGGGCTGAAATAAGCAAGAGTCCACCCTGGGATTCGGTGCAATTTGAGTTCCGCTTTTCCATAAAATAAAAATAACTATCTGCAATGAAAAATTCTTTGGACAGGACAGAGGGATTTTGACTCTGTATTTAAGCCCAGACAGTATTTGGGTTGTGAGTGTTTGATGGACAGTGCAGATAAAGCTTTACTCTGAAACACTGGAATTTAGTTTAAGGGTGATTTAATCACATGGTTCAGAATAATAATTGATATTGTACATCTCGTGTGTGTCTCAGTGTCAGCTGTGAAACATGTACAGCACAATCTCATCCTGTTTCTGTGTGTCTCTCTGAAATTAGCTGGTCCATTTCCTAAATTACCACTGACTCGATTTCAAAAGGGCTCCATTGCCTGTGAAGCAGTTTGTGATACCCAAAGGTTATGAAAAGTGCTTTCGAAAAGTCTGTCCCCAAGCTGTTGTGAGGATGTTCAGAGTCAGTGTGTAACTTGGGTCACACACAGGCCAGATACACCTCTCCAAGTTAAAGGTGGAGAATGGATCTCGCTCCATTTGAAAGATGTAATGACGCAGCCTGTCTGAGTTTGTGTCTGTGTGTGAGTTTGTGTTTGTCTGTACACGTGTTTGTGTGTCTTGGGTGGGGTGGGAGGTTGTGTGTGTGACTCATTACGCGGCACGGCAGCACAGAGGGTAGCACTGTGGCTTCACAGCTCCAGGGTCCCGGGTTCGATTCCCGGCATGTTCTCCCTGTGTCTGCGTGGGTTTCCTCCGGGAGCTCCGGTTTCCTCCCACAAGTCTGAAAGACGTGCTGTTAGGTAATTTGGACATTCTGAATTCTCCCTCTGTGTACCCGAACAGGCGCCGGAATGTGGCGACTAGGGATTTTCACAGTAACTTCATTGCAGTGTTAATGTCAGTCTATGTGTGACAATAAAGATTATTATAAATGGTAGTCCCACAGGCTCTTACCCTGGGTACATGGTAGTCAGCACTCCAAAACTGTTAATTGTAGTGTCCACAGCAGTGTGGTGTAATGTAGTATTAACTGGGACAAGAGCTCATAGTATAAACAGTGATGGGGTCAACTGCAGTGATCACTGGGAAAGGAGCTAATGTGTTCTCAATAGAGATGTGGATGAGAAAGGTTATATATTACAAGGTAATATTCACAATGACATTCTCTAATGCAGTAATATTTCTCACACCGTGTAGAGCAGGATTTACAGCTACTGATGCTGCTGGGAAATAAAGTCATCCAGGGCTTTGTATCGGATTATTAAAATAGGTTATTGATTAAGGTGGTCTAGTCGCTCAGGCAGATCAGCTGAATGGCCCATTCCTGTTCCTATGTACCTCTCCTGGGAGTATTTGGTGAGGACAGATGTAGAGGGAGCTACATCTGGACAATTTTGGACACTAAGGGCAATTTAGCATGGCCAATCCACCTAACTTGCACATCTTTGGACTGTGGGAGGAAACTGGAGCACCCAGAGGAAACCCACGCACACACGGGGAGGATGTGCAGACTCCGCACAGACAGTGACTCAAGACGGAATCGAACCTGGGACCCTGGAGCTGTGAAGCAATTGTGCTTTCCACAATGCTACCATGCTGCCCCAGAGCTTTACTCTGTATCTCACCGCGTGCTGTACCTGTCGAGAAGTATTTGATGGGGACAGTGCAGAGGGAGCTTTACTCTTTATCTAACCTTATGCTGTACCTGTCCTGTTAATGTTTAATGGGGACAGCGTAGAGGGAGCTTTACTCTGTATCTAACCCCGTGTTGTACCTGTCCTGGGACTGTTTGATGGGCCTGGGAGTGTTTGATGGGGATAATGTAGAGGGAGCTTTTTACTGTATCTCACCCCGTGCAGTACCTGTCCTGGAAGTGTTTGATGGGGACAGTGTAGAGGGTGCTTTACTCTGTATCTAACCCCGTGCTCTACCTGTCCTGGGTGTGTTTGCTGGGGACAGTGTAGAGGGAGCTTTACTCTGTATCTAACCCCGTGCTGTACCTGTCCTGGGGATGTTTGATGGGTACAGTGTAAAGGGATCTTTACTCTGTATCTAACTCCGTGCTGTACCTGTCCTGGGAGTGTTTGATGGGGACTGTGTAGAGGGATCTTTACTCTGTATCTAACACCGTGTAGTACCTGTGCTGGGAGTGTTAGATGGGGACAGTGTGAGGGTGCTTTACTCTGTATCTAACCCACTGCCTCTCCAAACCACTGCAATGTACCTGTGCTGGGAGTGTTTGATGGGGTCAGTGCAGACAGAGCTTTAATCTGTATCTAACCCCGTGCTGTACCTGTCCTGGGAGTGTTTGATGGGGACAGTGTAGAGGGAGCTTTACTCTGTATCTAGCCCCGTGCTGCACCTGTCCTGGGAGTGTTTGATGGGGACAGTGCAGAGGGAGCTTTACTCTGTATCTAACCCCATGCTGCAACTGTCCTGGGAGTGTTTGCTGGGGACAGTGTAGAGGGAGCTTTACTCTGTATCTAACCCCGTGCTGTACCTGTCCTGGGAGTGTTTGATGGGGACAGTGGAGAGTGAGCTTTACTCTGTATCTGACCCTGTGCTGTACCTGTCCTGGGAGTGTTTGATGTGGTCAGTGTAGAGGAAACCTTACTCTGTATCTAACTCCTTATTCATGGGTCTCTAAACGCTAGCGTGCGGGTACATTAAGCAATCTTAAATTGGAGGGCCAAAGGTACGTTAACTTTCAACGCTCGGGGTTATTATTACAGGGGTTAAGATGACTTGCTGCAATTGTACAGAGCCTTGGTCACAACACACCTGGACCATTGTGTAGAGTTTTGTTCTCCATATCTAAGGAAGGATATACTTGCTGTAGAAGGAGTGTAACGGAGATTCACCAGACGAATCCCTGGGATGGTGAAGTTGTCTGATGAGGAGAGATTGAGGAAAATGTACCTGTGTTCCATAGAGTGCCGAAAAATGAGAGGTGATCTTGAAACATACACAATTCATACGGGGCATCACAAGATAGATGTAGGTTGGATGATCACTCTGACTGGTGAGATTAGAACCAGGGGGAGGGGGCACAGTCTCAAACCACCAGACATAGATGCAGAATTAGACCACTCGGCCCATCGACATCGAGTCTGCTCCGCCATTCAATCATGGGTAATATTTTTCTAATTCCGATTCTCCTGCCTTCTCTCCATAAACCCTGATCCCCTTATTGATCAAGAACCTATCTATCTCTGTCTGAGAGATACTCAGTGATTTGGCCTCCACACCCTTCTGCGGCAAAGAGTTCCACAGATTCACCACCCTCTGGCTGAAGAAATTCCTCCTCATCTCTGTTTTAAAGGATCGTCCCTTTAGTCTGAGATGGTGTCCTCTGCTTCTAATTGTTCCTACAAGTGGAAACATCCTCTCCACGTCCACTCTATCCAGGCCTCGCAGTATCCTGTAAGTTTCAATAAGATCCCCCCTCATCCTTCTGACCGCCAACGAGTACAGACCCAGTGTCCTCAACCATTCCTCATACAACAGGTTCTTCATTCCAGGGACCATTCTTGTGAACCTCCTCTGGACTCTTTCCAAGGCCAGCACATCCTTCCTTAGATACCGGGCCCAAAACTGCTCACAATACTCCAAATGGCATCTGACCAGAGCCTTATCCAGCCTCAGAAGTAGATCCCTGGTCTTGTATTCTTGCCCTCTTGACATGAATGCTCAGAATCAGGGGTAGACCATTGCAGACTTAGATGAGGAGGAATTTCTTCATTAAGAGGGTGGAGAATCCAGAGGGTTGTGGAAGCTCAATCATTGAGCATGTTCCAGACACAAATCGAGTGTGTATAATGCAATCGGAATGTGTGTGTGAGTGTGCGTGCGTCTGTGCGTGCCAGGATCTGTTTGAATGGTGGAGCAGACTCGATGGGCCAAATCGCCTACACCTGCTCATATTTTCCTTTTGAGACTTAAATGCGTATACACACACAGGTTCACAGATACACACACACACACATGCGCGTGCACACACTGACTGATACATACACGGGTCCAGATACATGCATACATACACACACATGCGTGCATAGACACATGCGTGTACACACACATTGGCGTACACTCACACATATATATGAGCCATTTAAGACCATTTGATAGAATGCTACACATCCCAGTTTGCCAATGACACCAAACATTAGACAGCGTTGTAAGCAACATAGCTGGAAATATCAAATTGCAGGGAGATATTATCTTTTTGGCAGTAGACTGAACTGTGGACGTGTTTCAGTGTTGGGAAAGGTTTAGATGATGTACTTCAGACTTAAAAAGGATAGAGCCGTGATCTTTTTAAATGATGAGAAGACAGAAACAGTGGAAGTTTAAACTGTACAGATATTTCACAGCTAGATTCACACAATACAGACAGCAATGTATCGTAGATTTTGGAAGTGCCACAAATGTTGTCAAGTGCAGTGCGAGGCGTACCTCAATGTTTCAGTCTTACTGAGAAACTGCCAGCCCACAGGGACAACAATTCTGTATCATAGGATTGAAGCACAAGTTCAAATAGTTTTGTTTCAAAGTTTAAAATAACCAGTCATTTTTCTGTGCAGCTTTCGGAATCTGTCAGTGGAATTTAGGTTATACAGGCAAGTGTTAACAAGAGTATTGGGAACTGATTAGAAGTTTTGATGGAGGTAATCCTGCATTATGGAAATGTGTGAGATCTATTTAGGGTTGGGGAATGGATTGATCAAAGGATGTAGTTTTTTGTTATCTTTCTCAGACTGACAGCCTTGAAGATTCACAACTTCCATGTGCTGAGATAAAGGATTGATTAACCAAGGCCTATTATTCAAATACTTCAGACAAGTGACAAAACAACAATAACAGAGAATATACAAACAGAGACAAGCAGACACCTGGAATCGGAGCTTAAACTTCATGTTTAAATGTGAAGGGCTGAAATAAGCAAGAGTCCACCCTGGGATTCGGTGCAATTTGAGTTCTGCTTTTCCATAAAATAAAAATAACTATCTGCAATGAAAAATTCTTTGGACAGGACAGAGGGATTTTGACTCTGTATTTAAGCCCAGACAGTATTTGGGTTGTGAGTGTTTGATGGACAGTGCAGATAAAGCTTTACTCTGAAACACTGGAATTTAGTTTAAGGGTGATTTAATCACATGCTTCAGATTAATAATTGATATTGTACATCACGTGTGTGTCTCAGTGTCAGCTGTGAAACATGTACAGCACAATCTCATCCTGTTTCTGTGTGTCTCTCTGAAATTAGCTGGTCCATTTCCTAAATTACCACTGACTCGATTTCAAAAGGTCTCCATTGGCTGTGAAGCAGTTTGTGATACCCAAAGGTTATGAAAAGTGCTTTCGAAAAATCTGTCCCCAAGCTGTTGTGAGGATGTTCAGAGTCAGTGTGTAACTTGGGTCACACACAGGCCAGATACACCACTCCAAGTTAAAGGTGGAGAATGGATCTCGCTCCATTTGAAAGATGTAATGACGCAGCCTGTCTGAGTTTGTGTCTGTGTGTGAGTTTGTGTTTGTCTGTACACGTGTTTGTGGTCTGGGGTGGGGGGGGAGGTTGTGTGTGTGACTCATTATGCGGCACGGTAGCACAGAGGGTAGCACTGTGGCTTCACAGCTCCAGGGTCCCGGGTTCGATTCCCGGCATGTTCTCCCTGTGTCTGCGTGGGTTTCCTCCGGGAGCTCCGGTTTCCTCCCACAAGTCTGAAAGACATGCTGTTAGGTAATTTGGACATTCTGAATTCTCCCTCTGTGTACACGAACAGGCGCCGGAATGTGGCGACTAGGGATTTTCACAGTAACTTCATTGCAGTGTTAATGTAAGTCTACGTGTGACAATAAAGATTATTATAAATGGTAGTCCCACAGGCTCTTACCCTGGGTACAAGGTAGTCAGCAGTCCAAAACTGTTAATTGTAGTGTCCACAGCAGTGTGGTGTAATGTAGTATTAACTGGGACAAGAGCTCATAGTATAAACAGTGACGGGGTCAACTGCAGTGATCACTGGGAAAGGAGCTAATGTGTTCTCAATAGAGATGTGGATGAGAACGGTTATATATTACAAGGTAATATTCACAATGACATTCTCTAATGCAGTAATATTTCTCACACCGTGTAGAGCAGGATTTACAGCTACTGATACTGCTGGGAAATAAAGTCATCCAGGGCTTTGTATCGGATCATTAAAATAGGTTATTGATTAAGGTGGTCTAGTCGCTAAGGCAGGCTCGATCAGCTGAATGGCCCATTCCTGTTCCTATGTACCTCTCCTGGGAGTATTTGGTGAGGACAGATATAGAGGGAGCTACATCTGGACAATTTTGGACACTAAGGGCAATTTAGCATGGCCAATCCACCTAACTTGCACATCTTTGGACTGTGGGAGGGAACCGGAGCACCCAGAGGAAACCCACGCACACACGGGGAGGATGTGCAGACTCCGCACAGACAGTGACCCAAGACGGAATCGAACCTGGGACCCTGGAGCTGTGAAGCAATTGTGCTATCCACAATGCTACCATGCTGCCCCAGAGCTTTACTCTGTATCTCACCCTGTGCTGTACCTGTCTTGGGAGTGTTTGATGGGGACAGTCTAGAGGGAGCTTTACTCTGTATCTCACCGCGTGCTGTACCTGTCGAGAAGTATTTGATGGGGACAGTGCAGAGGGAGCTTTACTCTTTATCTAACCTTATGCTGTACCTGTCCTGTTAATGTTTAATGGGGACAGTGTAGAGGGAGCTTTACTCTGTATCTAACCCCTTGTTGTACCTGTCCTGGGACTGTTTGATGAGGACGACGTGGAGGGAGCTTTACTCTGTATCTAACCCCGTGCTGTACCTATCCTGGGAGTGTTTGATGGGGATAGTGTAGAGGGAGCTTTTTACTGTATCTCACCCCGTGCTGTACCTGTCCTGGAAGTGTTTGATGGGGACAGTGTAGAGGGTGCTTTGCTCTGTATCTAACCCCGTGCGCTACCTGTCCTGGGTGTGTTTGCTGGGGACAGTGTAGACGAAGCTTTACTCTGTATCTAACCCCGTGCTGTACCTGCCCTGGGAGTGTTTGCTGGGGACAGTGTAGAGGGAGCTTTACTCTGTATCTAACCCCGTGCTGTACCTGCCCTGGGAGTGTTTGATGGGGACAGTGTAGAGGGAGCTTTACCACACGCTCTCGGTGCGTCCCTCGCTCTCGGTGCGCCCCTCGCTCTCGGTGCGCCCCTCGCTCGCTGTGCGCCCCTCGCTCGCTGTGCGCCCCTCGCTCGCTGTGCGCCCCTCGCTCGCTGTGGGGGTGCCAGGGAGAGAGGGGGGGCCAGGGAGAGAGGGGGGGCCAGGGAGAAGGGGGGCCAGGGAGAGGGGGGGCCAGGGAGAGGGGGGGCCAGGGAGAGGGGGGGCCAGGGAGAGGGGGGCCAGGGAGAGAGGGGGGGCCAGGGAGAGAGGGGGGGCCAGGGAGAGAGGGGGGCCAGGGAGAGAGGGGGGACTCTCCCTGTCCCCCTCTCTCTCCCTGTCCCCCTCTCTCTCCCTGTCCCCCTCTCTCTCCCTGTCCCCCCCTCTCTCTCTCCCTGTCCCCCCCTCTCTCTCTCCCTGTCCCCCCCTCTCTCTCTCCCTGTCCCCCCCTCTCTCTCTCCCTGTCCCCCCTCTCTCTCTCCCTGTCCCCCTCTCTCTCTCTCCCTGTCCCCCTCTCTCTCCCTGTCCCCCCTCTCTCTCTCTCCCTGTCCCCCTCTCTCTCTCTCCCTGTCCCCCTCTCTCTCCCTGTCCCCCTCTCTCTCCCTGTCCCCCTCTCTCTCCCTGTCCCCCTCTCTCTCCCTGTCCCCCTCTCTCTCCCTGTCCCCCTCTCTCTCCCTGTCCCCCCCTCTCTCCCTGTCCCCCTCTCTCTCCATCCCTCACTCTCGCTGCATCTCTCACTCTCCCTCGCTGCATCCCTCACTCTCTCTCTCGCTGTGTCCCTCTCTCTCGCTGTGTCCCTCTCTCTCTCTCTCTCTCGCTGTGTCCCCCCTCTCTCGCTGTGTCCCCCTCTCTCGCTGTGTCCCCCTCTCTCGCTGTGTCCCCCTCTCTCGCTGTGTCCCCCTCTCTCGCTGTGTCCCCCTCTCTCGCTGTGTCCCCCTCTCTCGCTGTGTCCCTCATTCTCTCTCGCTGTGTCCCTCATTCTCTCTCGCTGTGTCCCTCACTCTCTCTCGCTGTGTCCCACACTCTCTCTCACTGTGTCCCTCACGCTCTCTCTCGCAGTGTCCCTCACTTTCTCTCTCGCAGTGTCCCTCAGTCTCTCTCTCGCAGTGTCCCTCAGTCTCTCTCTCGCTGTGTCCCTCAGTCTCTCTCTCGCTGTGTCACTCTCTCTCGCTGTGTCACTCTCTCTCGCTGTGTCACTCTCTCTCGCTGTGTCACTCTCTCTCACTGTGTCCCTCACTCTCTCTCGCTGTGTCCCTCTCTCTCGCTGTGTCCCTCTCTCTCGCTGTGTCCCTCTCTCTCGCTGTGTCACTCTCTCTCGCTGTGTCCCTCACTCTCTCTCGCTGTGTCCCTCACTCTCTCTCGCTGTGTCCCTCACTCACTCTCACTGCGTCCCTCACTCTCTCTCGCTGCGTCCCTCACTCTCTCTCGCTGCGTCCCTCACTCTCTCTCGCTGCGTCCCTCACTCTCTCTCCCTGTCCCCTCTCTCTCCCTGTCCCCCTCTCTCTCCCTGTCCCCCTCTCTCTCCCTGTCCCCCTCTCTCTCCCTGTCCCCCTCTCGCTCCCTGTCCCCCTCTCGCTCCCTGTCCCCCTCTCTCTCCCTGTCCCCCTCTCTCTCCCTGTCCCCCTCTCTCTCCCTGTCCCTCTCTCTCTCCCTGTCCCCCTCTCTCTCCCTGTCCCCCTCTCTCTCCCTGTCCCCCTCTCTCTCCCTGTCCCCCTCTCTCTCCCTGTCCCCCTCTCACTCCCTGTCCCCCTCTCACTCCCTGTCCCCCTCTCACTCCCTGTCCCCCTCTCTCTCCCTGTCCCCTCTCTCTCCCTGTCCCCTCTCTCTCCCTGTCCCCTCTCTCTCCCTGTCCCCCTCTCTCTCCCTGTCCCCCTCTCTCTCCCTGTCCCCCTCTCTCTCCCTGTCCCCCTCTCTCTCCCTGTCCCCCTCTCTCTCCCTGTCCCCCTCTCTCTCCCTGTCCCCCTCTCTCTCCCTGTCCCCCTCTCTCTCCCTGTCCCCCTCTCTCTCCCTGTCCCCCTCTCTCTCCCTGTCCCCCTCTCTCTCCCTGTCCCCCTCTCTCTGCCTGTCCCCCCCTCTCTCCCTGTCCCCCTCTCTCTCCCTGTCCCCCTCTCTCTCCCTGTCCCCCTCTCTCTCCCTGTCCCCCTCTCTCTCCCTGTCCCCCTCTCTCTCCCTGTCCCCCTCTCTCTCCCTGTCCCCCTCTCTCTCCCTGTCCCCCTCTCTCTCCCTCCCTGTCCCCCTCTCTCTCCCTCCCTGTCCCCCTCTCTCTCCCTCCCTGTCCCCCTCTCTCTCCCTCCCTGTCCCCCTCTCTCTCCCTCCCTGTCCCCCTCTCTCTCCCTCCCTGTCCCCCTCTCTCTCCCTCCCTGTCCCCCTCTCTCTCCCTCCCTGTCCCCCTCTCTCTCTCTCCCTGTCCCCCTCTCTCTCTCTCCCTGTCCCCCTCTCTCTCTCTCCCTGTCCCCCTCTCTCTCTCTCCCTGTCCCCCTCTCTCTCTCTCCCTGTCCCCCTCTCTCTCTCTCCCTGTCCCCCTCTCTCTCTCTCCCTGTCCCCCTCTCTCTCTCTCCCTGTCCCCCCCTCTCTCTCTCTCTCCCTGTCCCCCTCTCTCTCTCTCTCCCTGTCCCCCTCTCTCTCTCTCTCTCCCTGTCCCCCTCTCTCTCTCTCTCTCCCTGTCCCCCTCTCTCTCTCTCCCTGTCCCCCTCTCTCTCTCTCCCTGTCCCCCTCTCTCTCTCTCCCTGTCCCCCTCTCTCTCTCTCCCTGTCCCCCTCTCTCTCTCTCCCTGTCCCCCTCTCTCTCTGTCCTCCGCTCTCTCTCTGACGCCATCTCTCACGGTGGGTCCCTCTCTCTCTCGCTGTGTCCCCCTCGCTCTCTCTGCCCCTCTCTTTCTGCATCCCTCACTCTCGCTGCATCTCTCACTCTCCCTCGCTGCATCCCTCACTCTCTCTCTCGCTGTGTCCCTTTCTCTCGCTGTGTCCCTCTCTCTCTCTCTCTCTCTCTCTCTCGCTGTGTCCCCCTCTCTCGCTGTGTCCCTCACTCTCTCTCTCGCTGTGTCCCTCACTCTCTCTCTCGCAGTGTCCCTCAGTCTCACTCTCGCTGTGTCCCTCAGTCTCTCTCTCGCTGTGTCCCTCAGTCTCTCTCTCGCTGTGTCCCTCACTCTCTCTCGCTGAGTCCCTCACTCTCTCTCGCTGCGTCCCTCACTCTCTCTCGCTGGGTCCCTCACTCTCTCTCTCAGCGTCCCTCACTCTCTCTCTCTGCGTCCCTCACTCTCTCTCTCTGCGTCCCTCACTCTCTCTCGCTGCGTCCCTCACTCTCTCTCGCTGCGTCCCTCACTCTCTCTCGCTGCGTCCCTCACTCTCTCTCGCTGCGTCCCTCACTCTCTCTCGCTGCCTCCCTCACTCTCTCTCGCTGCCTCCCTCACTCTCTCTCGCTGCCTCCCTCACTCTCTCTCGCTGCGTCCCTCACTCTCTCTCGCTGCGTCCCTCACTCTCTCTCGCTGCGTCCCTCACTCTCTCTCGCTGGGTCCCTCACTCTCTCTCTCAGCGTCCCTCACTCTCTCTCTCTGCGTCCCTCACTCTCTCTCTCTGCGTCCCTCACTCTCTCTCGCTGCGTCCCTCACTCTCTCTCGCTGCGTCCCTCACTCTCTCTCGCTGCGTCCCTCACTCTCTCTCGCTGCGTCCCTCACTCTCTCTCGCTGCCTCCCTCACTCTCTCTCGCTGCCTCCCTCACTCTCTCTCGCTGCCTCCCTCACTCTCTCTCGCTGCGTCCCTCACTCTCTCTCGCTGCGTCCCTCACTCTCTCTCGCTGCGTCCCTCACTCTCTGTCGCTGCGTCCCTCACTCTCTCTCGCTGCGTCCCTCACTCTCTCTCGCTGCGTCCCTCACTCTCTCTCGCTGCGTCCCTCACTCTCTCTCGCTGCGTCCCTCACTCTCTCTCGCTGCGTCCCTCACTCTCTCTCGCTGCGTCCGTGTGGAGTTTGCACATTCTCCCCGTGTTTGCGTAGTTTCGTCCCCACAACCCAAGAATGGGCAAGCTGGGTGGATTGGCCGCGCTGAATTGCCCCTTAATTGGAAAAAATGAATTGACACTCAAAATTGAAAACAAAAGTGTCTGGCCTTCGGGTTTATTGCGCAGGAAAACTAGGAGGCCATATAGCCACCGCTCGAACCATTTCCTGCCAGGCAGTTAGATCATTGGTGATTTCCATCTCACCATTTTTCACGCATCTGCATAAATATCTGAATCACATTCGATTAACAGAAATCTGTTACTTCGTTCTGGATGTCATAACGACAGTCACGATGCCCTCATTCCTTTCTCAAACAAATGCATCTGCGTCGTCGATGCCATTTAGTGAACAAAATTAGTTTATGTTTCTTCACATCACTTTCATTTGACTCCAGGGGGCAGGGCAATGAGTTCCTCCCGGGGATATGGAAGGAGGCTCATTGAGTTGCTTGCGCCAGATGAATAATAAAGTGATAAGGGTAATTCACCTCTCCCTGTCTATTACTCAATAACTGGCCGAAACAGGCGAGAATTATGTGCTGTGAAGCTCTAACTCTGTGGTTCTATGATTGGAGGAGGTAATTTATCCTCGTCAATGCTGGTGCACAAAACCAGGATGTCATTCAGACTCCCAGTAACCACAGGTGTGAGCCCTCTCTCCATCCTGTTCCATAGGAAAAGGTTGTGGAACGTTTGACTGCTTCGAGGCTCCAGTAGGCCAATGGGGCAGGCCGTTCCGTGGCCTTTCGATGACCATTTACTCGTCACTGAGATCACGTCATACTTGAAATTAAACTCTCCCCTCCCCCGCCTTGTTTCGTTGATCCTGAACACTGTGAACATAAATGTTGAAACATCTAATTATTGAAATCATTCTTGTAGGTGTTGCGGAGAGAGAGAGAGTCTGAGATAAATCCAGAGAGAGAACGAGAGGCTGCTCCGATAGCCGGTCTCGCTCTTTAGGCTTGGCTCTGTCCCTCTATAACACTCTTTCTGAAGTTGTATTTCTTGTGAGCGCTGATCGGGTTTCATTCATATTTTCAGCTGCAAGGGACTTACTAATTTGTTTGTCTCTATCATGTATTCTGAGGATGCCAGCAATAGGAATAGACCATGACTCCATGTTCCCTGTTCACCGAAAATCAATTTTTGATATTTCCCCATAATGAAACTCTTATTTCTTGGGTACCTCTGGTTAAGTGCATCTAATCGTTCCGGTCAATTCAAAGCAATTGGGATGAGATCGATCATTGCGGAACATCAGCATTGGTCACGGTGCCAACCCGGCAAGACGACTCATTCCAGAAAATCCCTGCGACAGAAAACGCGAGCGGGCTTGATTCTCAGCGGATCAGGCGTGAAAGGTGTGCGTGTCGTAGATGGAGCAGCGGGGCGGCCAAAATGGGAGGCGTGGTGTGTATATCAGTGCGAGAAGAAAGGGCGGGCCTCTGGGTCAGGCAATAAGGGCAAGGCTGCCGTTCGGAGTTGACGTGCACAGTTTCGTCACCTCTTGCAGGCGGGCGGCCTCGCACCTCCTGCCTGTGTGCGACCAATTGAGAGTGCAATCTCTCCTCAGACACCCTCCGCCTGCATCATGTCGGCTTGGCGCTGTCTTTCCAGTTCCATCTTCTTCCTATTGGCGGGTGAGTAAAGCGAGAAGCCACCGCCACGTGCAGCAGTTAGAGATTTGGGCTGGAACACATAATGAATCCCGACGATCAAGCGGCTAGTAAAGATAGGTAGGGTGGAATCTTCAAATAACGTATATAGAGAGAGGGAAACCGAGAGAGAGAGGGGGGGGGGGGGTGCGACGGAAGGATGGAGAGGTGTGTAAAGGAAAGGAACATGCTTGTTAAATAAATTATCTTGCGCTGTCCCGTGAGCAAGCGAATACTTTAATTGGTTTGGATAGTTGAGTGTTGTAACATTGCAGACGTGAGGAACTTCAATACTTACATTGGGGGCATTCCAAACCAAGGGGGCCCGCAGGAAACGCCAATACCTGCAGGTTTGATCTATGTTTCTGCACTGGACGTATCGGCAAGAAACACATTGTCCTGGGCTGGAGGACACACCAGTTGAATATGCAGTGGCGGTGACAAAGCAGCTTCAGAAAACGCATTTGTAAAAATGCAGACCATGCTGCTCCGTTAAAAGTAAATGCCGAGTTCAATATCTCCGAGGCAACTGTATGTGTGGCTTTAGAGAGCGCGAAAATGTACTTATTGAAAAATTCAAATGGTGTAAATGGGGGAAGCGCTTGAGCAAACATAGAGCATCAGGATATTGTGCCTCGAACTCTGTGCCCACTTATTAGATTTTGGACACCTTGTGTTCTTGTCCCATTCATTCCCTGTTCAGTACCATTAATGCCCCTGTACAATGATCCAATGTTTATTTCAAATTCAGTTTTGCAATCGGATTGCCTAGCTGGCCAGGTTAATACTCATAATTCTTGTTCTGTTTCGAGGGCTTGGCGAGTCTCAAAAGATCGTACAGTCCATAAGATCAATAACGGTGAAAAATGGAGAGTCTGTAACGATTCCATGCGCCCAACGCGGGACTGATGCTTACATGTACTGGTACCGTCAGTCGCTGGACCGAGGGCTCCGGGACATTTTGTACGCAGTACAAGGAGCTGAGCCAACTAGATCGGAAGGAATCACGGAGCGGTTCAAGGCGCAGAAGACTCCAGAAGGTATCTTCAATCTGGCGATCGAGGAGCTACTGCCGAGCGACGCAGCTGTGTATTTCTGCGCCTCCAGTGATGCACAGACATGCACTCGGGCAGAACCGTGCTACAAAAACCTGCGCTGCCTTGGAGACGCAAACTCACAGCTTTTACTTACAGTATACTTAGTGCATTAGCAGACAGATACTGAGGCATATATGTTCACGTACGTGGCTAGATTGACAGACAAATTCAAAAATAGGGAGTAGGAACATACGCAGATATGGAGCAGACTCTCTCGGTCCTTCCGTTAATATCCCGCTTAGTTTTCCTTTCTCTCGCGTCCCTCATTTTATATCTGTGCCCTCTCGTTACCGATCCGACTTGAGGGAACATCGTTTCTTCCCAATTATTCGATCGAAGCCAGTTATGATGACAAACATCCACCCATGAGTCTTCTGCCCATAACACAGGCGCTTCCGTAGTTTCCTGGCGATTTTTAGCACTGAGGTGTTTTTCGGGGCCGTTCAACCTGTTGCGATTTGTTCTTTCTTTCCACGTTCAGGAGCTGAGCCGGGAGTCAGGCTCCACCTCGTTCTCAGCAGGAGCGGTTCCCGGTTTTCCAAACCACAAGCTAGCCAATAAGCGGACGTCCCTCGTCATTCCGGGTGCCGTCCATGCAAATATTTTTGATGACATTAGCAGCACTGAGGTGGCTAAACCAACGTTTTCAGGGCAGGGGCACCTCACTGTCCCATTGTGCAAAGTCGAGATGCAGCTCCAGATAATTCCTATGCCCCTGGGACCTGACATATTTTCTGAAGCTGTTTGCAACCCGTTTTCCCGCTTCTCTTGGCTTTGTTTTGGTGCGTTTCTTCTGAGAAACCAGAAGTTCATACCGTCGAATAGTTTGAGCATTCAATTGTCCTTCTGTACAGAGGTGCACTTATAGTAGAGCTGATTGGTATATCACTGCTAGAGAATCCTGCAACATTGGCGCCGACGCATATTTTCAAAGCCCACAGAGCCAGCAATGAGATTTTTACTCTATTAAGTGAATAAATGTTGCACTAAAGATATCGGGTCAATGATCTTCACCATGGAACTACCAGTTTATCTTTAAAACCCAGCAGTTAATTTCTTCACTTTAGCAGAGCAAAACTACCAGCTTTACCCGTTTAGAACGATTTGAGATTTGCAGC
The DNA here is from genome assembly GCF_047496885.1 of Scyliorhinus torazame. Taxonomy (NCBI): domain Eukaryota; kingdom Metazoa; phylum Chordata; class Chondrichthyes; order Carcharhiniformes; family Scyliorhinidae; genus Scyliorhinus; species Scyliorhinus torazame. Next base: position 34,194,673 of record NC_092710.1, read on the forward strand.
TCAGCTGTTGTCGATAAGCCAGTCTCTGGATTTACCAGCTACCCGTTTCGTTATATTAAATACATGACTTCTCCAGCAACTGTTCAAGGTCGATTAACTGTGAGGCGAGGCTCACAAGCTCTGACATTAGTTCAATCGGGCCAACGCTACAGCAAGCTTGGCTCACATCGCCTAAAACATCCTCGAAGAATGGGAAGCATTATTTTATTTATTATTCGTTCATGGGACGTAGGCTGTGCCAGGGCTGGAGGAAAATAAGAGTCAGACACGTTGCTGTGGATCTGGAGTCAAAAGTAGGCCAGACCAGGTAAGGATGACAGATTTCCTTCCCTAAAGGGCTTTAGTGAATCGGTGGGTTTTGACGACAGTCGACAGTTTGAAATGAAATGGAATGAAAATCGCTTATTGTCACAAGTAGGCTTCAAATGAAGTTACTGTGATAAGCCCCTAGTCGCCACATTCCGGCGCCTGTTCGGGGAGGCTGGTACGGGAATGGAACCGTGCTGCTGGCCTGCTTTCAAAGACAGCTATTTAGCCCGATGCTAAATTAGCCCCTGTTTTAATCGTTTCTTGTCTTAAAATGTTTTGTTATTTTGCTAAAAGATAATCGGCAGTCCTATGATTTTGTTCATCCGTGTCTCTAAATAAAAATAAGAACTTACGATCTATTGAGCGAGGGTTCCGCTCTGGCATATGTCTCAGAGTCGTAGCAACAGCTGGGATGGTAAAAGTGTACTAAAACCAACTTCCGGCCCTGACCCAGATAGTTGTGCATGCTGCACAACCCCTTTCATTCCCAGCCCTCTGCAACAACATTATATAGCCGATTGCCGTCAACCATGCATCTCAGTTTCCTCGCATTTGCTCTTGTATTTCTATCTCCAAGTAAGAAAACTTTGACTAATTCTAAGTCTTGTACATTTCTCGCTTTCAACGGGAAAAAAAGTGACGAATCTGTTTGATGCCATGATCGGATATCTTTATTCGCGCAAGAAAACAATATCTAACAGCGATATGCCAATTGGTGTATATTCTTGCGAAAAGGCTTTTAATATTATTCAAGCTATTAGAAAATCATTGATAACACATATTCTCAATTTAGCTTTATGTTCCAGAAAGCGACGGTTTTTGAAAAAACTGAACATTTTTCATTGTTCCCCTCTTCCTTTGCTGATAATTCCAGACATATCGGACTAATTATGTGCTTGACCTGAGCATTGTAACCACTTCATGCAGGTGAAACACTGTCTCGTGTCGGTTATTTTCCCAGGCACCAACTGGAAATATACTCCAACTTCTCAGATGTATCCGATTATTAAACATATCGCCTGTTTTTTCAGAGTGTTCCCCTGGGGATGTCATACATCAGTGGCCGGCTTGGGTCGCTGTGGAACTGGATCAAGAAGCCGGGTTAAATTGTTATCAGAATGGGACCGTTCGTAATGTCGTGTTCTGGTACCGCCAGATTTCTGGACAAGGATTCACGCTCATCGGGTACAGGTACAGAGGCAGCGACGCTCAATACGAAGAGAGCTTCAAAACGGGATTTGAAACCACCCGAACGATGAACGATAAGCTGTGCACTCTCAGTATCCACAGAATTAACCCAGCCGCCTCGGCGGTGTATTACTGCGCAGTCAGTGAGGGTGCACACAGCTGCAGACTCAGCAGAAGCCGCGACAGAAACTGGAGAAGAGAAAAGATTAGGTTCTCTCAGAACCCTCGCAGCTTTGCGCAGTTTTGCTCGTTTAGGTTTCGAAACAGGTGCACGAAGAAGCAACAACCTGTCTATTTGTAGCGATAGAGATAGCGGGGGTGGTGGGGGTGGATGGAAAAGAAAGGAAAAAGAAATAAGGACATGTTAAAGAGAGGGTCATTTAATTGCAGTAGTCTGAGTAGATCTGATGACTTAGTGTTCTGCGTTAAATGTATTTGTTTTCCTTTAATCACAGAACATCGACTGAAATGTTTATGAGGTTTTGCTGTTAGATTTCTGTTGGTGACTATTTTAAGTACAGCCTCAATCACTGATATTGAACGGGATGATTGAGGATATCGCCGCAACACAGACCAGTTGAAGCACACACCGCGGACTTATTTCAAGTTAAATTGGATAGGACTAAGCAGCCGATCCGAATAGGAGGCATAATATAAGGAGGCTTCCATAGGTTAAGAAAGAGCGATGAATTAAGGCTTAGTGGTCAACTTTAAGCACAGTATATATTAAGGGCAACCGAGTGACAGAATATATTTTATTTTATTTATTACACGCGGTACAATGAAGCGGAAGACAGCATTTTACGCAGGGAAGGACAATTGAAATCATCCATATCGCAAAGTACAACTAGAAGAGTCGTCAGCGCCACCCCATCCAACTGGGACGTTGCAGTTGCATTACATAGCCAGGAGGTGGCGATGTGTGTCCGCCTACGCCTTCCTCGCTCGAAACTTTGTTATCGAGTGTTTAAATAAAACGTGGTGATTCAGCGAGATGCAAAGACTTTCTTTCGGAACTGTGCTGCGGACTGGGGCGGGAAGGAGAGCAGTTCTAACGGAATGGTGCCATCGAATAACTGGCTCAGCCGCAAGAGGGTGTTTCACAGAACTTTGGGAGAGTTGGCGCTGAGCGCATGATCTGAGCAAGTGGCAATCAGAAGGAAAAACGTGGGCGCGGTTCAGAAGGAGGTGGCTGCAGGCTTCATTTCAACAGCTCAATCGTGAATGAACCTATCGCCCAGCCTCCACACCCCTTTCTCATCGAAAAAGACGAGATCAGGCACACGAGCCAATGAAGAAAGAGCGATCCAGCCTGCCGGAATACGGAAACATATATATTGCTGCAAGCGCCGTACATTTCAGATATTCCTCAATAGAACTGCTCAAGTGAATTCACACATTGAACGCAACCACCTTTCTCCAGAGATGGCTGTGTCCCAGCTCTTTGTTTTGCTAATACTGACAGGTGAGGTGGAGCTGAAATTATACCTATTTCGATAATATTCCTGGATTTGCAACTATTTTTCCACATTTTATCTTTCTCCGTATTTTACAGGAGTGCAGGCGGTGGTAATCTTACAGACGCCCGCATCCATATCCACTTTCCCCAGGACTCAACTTAGGATCGAGTGCCTCAACAAACAAGCAACAGCTGGCTCCTATTTCTACTGGTACAGGTGGCGTCCCGATCGAGAGCCTCAAAACATGTTCTACTCTAACTATGCTGACGTGGTGACACCCACATTTCAGGTGGACGGTTTCACGGCCAGGAGACCCAACAGCACACACTTTTACCTGGAGTCCCCCAGTTTGCTGGCGAATCAAACCGCCGTCTATTACTGTGCCTGGAGTGAGCACAGCGACTCCAAGAGTTCGGGGCGTTCAACAAAAAGCTGTAAGGGCTCAGCTTATATCTATAGGAGATAAATGATCTCTCTGTATCTTCGGGTCTTTGTTTGTCTGTTTACCTATGTGTCTGTTTACATGTTTGACTAGGTGAGTATCCAACTCTGTGTTATTGATCTAACTGTCTGCACGAATCGATTTTTCCGACCGGTTTCAATGCAATTCCCTCCTGTTCTATCAATTAAAATGTGTTTCTGCGTCAATTTCGCACCACGAGCTATGTGATATCATTTCACATATTATATCAGTTCTTTTGTTGTTTCAGTTATATTAATTCAACTTAATTTCTGTCGGGAAAGACAACATCAATGCATTCTTAATTCTTGAAAATACTGCAGCGATATACTGATAAACTCCTCGGCAACGTATTACCCGCCTTCTCGCAGCACAGTGCAGTTTGGGGTTAAAAGGGTTCATGCTACAGTTCCAAAAGGGGACGGAGTTACTCGACAAGGAGTTAGACTAAACTCCGGGGCCATAATAGTCCCTTGTGAGTCGCTATTAAGTCAGAGTCGTAATCTGCGCGTAGCAGCAATGAGAGAAAATGCCAAGTAATCTTCAAAAATATCAGTGTTGTGAAATTTTGAAGAATAAGGTCAACACTGATGTGAGAATGATCAGCAACTCAAGGCATAACTGGATTGGACAGATGTCTATGATCCCACGGTGGAGAAGTGAGGGAAGCACTGATCTTTTGCACTGTTGGCCCTGAGGAAAAAATTAAACATTCTGTCAGCCATCTCTGATATAATCAGAGTTTTTTCTGGCACAAATGAAAAGACGACTAACCTCAAATCCCCGTGTTTAATACTGAGCTCTGACCTACAGTTACTAACCAAAGATTTGGTGGTCCAGACACAGTGGTGTCGTGGGATCTTGCTCTGCTCAAATTTGTTGCCGTGTTCCCGAGCATAAATGCGGGGCTGCGTCGCACAAAAGTACACCACAGGTTAGAAAACACAATCAACCGCCCTGTGCTCAAAGGAGGCGCTAAAGCAAGTTCCGCACTTTGTTGCTGAACGAACGTCCGCTCTGACCTGGAAATTTGCATTGTCTTCATCATCAATCTCTTGGCTGAGAGAAACAGTCTGTCGGGGATAACCGGCCACCTTGTATCTCAGATTATTTTCCTTTGCTCTCCTACATCTTGCCCGAAGTAAGGTAGTGTTGACTAATTCTGGCGTGTTGTGCTTCTCTCCATTTTCCTGGAAATAGCTGGAGTAAATTACATTGTGTTGTCCGGTCATGCTACGAGCAGGGAACTGTATACGTATTAAACTATATCTAATAACGATATTGTATTGTATTTTCGGAAGCGCCCTTGGTCTGAGCGGCTCGCTGGCCCATTGCAGAGGAGAGTTTAGAGGCACGCCATTGCAGTAGATTAGGGGGAAGTTATTTCAATCCAGGCGCATAAGGAGAGGATGAAACATTAGGGGACAGCGAGGCTGGTGTAGGACATTACAAGCGTAGATCGGAGGTACTAGGTCACGCCAGAGGAGAGGGAGAGGTTCCAGGCGTTTGGTTAGTGTCGATGGGAAAGTCAGGAGGTCGGTTGCGGAGGGACAGAGGGGCACTCTAATAGTAAGGGGAAATGCGAAAATGATGCTGCCCCATGACCTGAGGAAGCAGGTGGTGGCAAGGCACATTGGGGGGGGGGGGGGCGAGAGGGGTAAGGTGTTGGCGGATTCGGAGGGATGATGGGGCATTTGAGACCTTCGAGAGGGCTGCAAGAGTCGGAGCCCGCGGTCGGGGAGGAGGGGATGCGGCAGTTCCTGGAAGGGTTGGAGTTCTGTCAGGTGGAGGGGAAGAGGTTGCAGGGGCTTGGGGCCGTAATTGCGTTAAGGTAGCAGATTGACCACGAGGGTGCGATGCAGGTGAGGAACACCCCGGGTTCCCAATAGAGTTTTATTAGATGTTTGGTGTTGAGCGCGGGGGGCATTGTTCGTGAGGACGTACAATGAGGTGAGGCATTTGGGGGAGCTCTCCCCAACATTGTCACAGGCTTCTATCTCCCTCATCTTAAAGCAAGAGAAGGACTCGGAGCAGTGTAGGCCGTACCACCAGATATCAATACTGATGCTAATTATTGGCTAAGGTGCTAGCATCGCGAATTGAGGAATGTGAGCCGTGGTGATCGGGGAGATCCAGGTGACATTTGTGAAGGGAAGGCAGTTGTTGGCGAAAGTGTGCAGGCTACTTAATGTAATTATGATGGCCTCGGGGGCGGGGAGGAGTTAGAAGAAGTGGTGACAATGGACACAGAGAAGTCCTTTGACCTGGTGGAGTGGGCCTATTTGTTGGCGGTGCTGGTACAGTTCAGGTTTGTGCAGGGGTTCATGGACCTGGTTCCGTGCTCTAGGGGGCGCTGGCGTTCGTGTTTAGACAAACTGGATGAGTTTGGGGTACTTTCGGTTACATTGTGCGACAAGGCAGGTGTGCCCACCCTCCACGTTGCGTTATGCCTTGCTGATAGAGCTGCTGAAAATTGTGCTTTGGGCGTTGAGGGATTGGAGAGGGATAGTGTTGGGGGCGGAAAGGTGCAAACCAGAGAGTTTTACTATATGCCGATGATGTGTTATTATATATTTCGGACCCGGTGGGCAGCATTGGAGGGATGATGGAGATTAGAGGGAATTTGGCTGGTTTTGACGGTACAAATTGAACATGCGAAGACCAAGGTGTTACCAATCAGTGCGAGAGGGCAAGCTGGGAGGTTATGCCTGTGGCCGTTCAGGGCGGTGGGGCGAGTTTTAGGTATCTAGGAATCCAAGTGGAACGGAGCTGGGCCCAGCCACACAAACTGAACTTTGGTTCAATTTAGAAACGATTGTTCGGGGGAATGAAGGCGGATTTTAAGAGGTGGGATGTGTTGCAGCAGGTACTGGCATGCAGAGGTTGGGAATGACGGTGGTGTTGAACGGGGTTCTTGTTCATATTCCAAAACCTCCCACTCTTTGTTCCGAAGTCATTTTTCGAAAAGGGTAACAGGCTCATTTCTGTGGTTATGTGTGTGTGTGTGTGGGAGGTGCGGGGGGGGGGGGGGGGGGAGGACATCATGGGTGAGGCACGTGTTTCTGGAGAGGGGGCGAGTTTGAAGGGCATTGCCGGTTCTGATAAATTGTTATCGGTCGGACAGTGCAATGGTGAGGAATTAGGCGGTAGTGGTGAGATCGGTTTGGGGGCGAATGGATGCGAATTCGTGTAGGGGGGCGGTTTTGACGGCAGGACTGTTGTCACCTCTTCCATTCTCGCGTTCCATGTATATAGGCAGTTTCATAGAATTTACAGTGCAGAAGGAGGCAATTCAGCCCATCGAGTCTGTACCGGCTCTTGGAAAGAGCACCCTACCCAAGTTCAACACCTCCACCCTATCCCCATAACCCAGTAACCCCACCCAACACTAAGGGCAATTTTGGACACTAAGAGCAATTTATCATGGCCAATCCACCTAACCTGCACATCTTTGGACTGTGGGAGGAAACCGGAGTACCCGGAGGAAACGGGGAGGATGTGTAGAGTCCGCACAGACAGTGACCCAAGCCTGGAATCGAACCTGGGACCCTGGAGCTGTGAAGCAATTGTGCTATCCACAATGCTACCGTGCTGCGCAGGCAATATCTTTGGCTGGAGAGCATGCGGTTGTCGGCGTTCATATGTGACAATAGCTGGGTTCAACCGGCCGAGCTGGATGCAAGGCTCTGGGGGTAGATGCATGTCAGGATAGACAACCTGAGATACTTGTTTATAGAAGGCAAGTTTGCGGGACTGAATGACTTGGAGGAATTCAACAATTGCACAAGGGCTTTAGGTACCGGTAGGTGACGGATTTCATGAGGAGACATGTGCCGCCGCCGAAGGCGGGGTTATATGTGAGTGACCTGGCAGAATTCCTGCGTTTGGAGAAGGTCAGGTTCGCTTTCCGGGTTCGGCAGAGGGTTCACCCGGAGGTAGAAACCGTTCGTTGATTTCTCCAAGGAGTATTGAGGGGAGAAAGGGGGCGGAGATAGGTGGGGGATGAGAGGGACAAATTGTCAAGGCAGGATGTAGTGGGATGTTGGTATCAGACTAGTTTGGGGATTTGTGTTCGTTCAGATTGATGCTTTGGTCTTCTGATATTTTTGTGTATGTACGGAAAAAGCCTCGAACAAAAATATTTTCAAACAATTCTGAGCTTTCACTTTGAAAGACCGATATTATGGATTGCGCGGTCCATATCGCAGGTTTCACGTTCATCCGTTACGCAGCGCTGTAGCGCCATTGCACTCTGTGCTCCTACGTGCTTGCCCAGAAAATAATAATGCAATAGAGTGTGACGAGTAATAACAGTTCATTTCGCTGGTTTTGCTGCGATTTCAAATCCCGAACAGTCAGCACAAACAAACGCAAGTATAGCCCTCTCAGACCTGCTCAGTTCTGATCGCATGGTAATCCATTAAAACAGACAACGGGAAGGAAGGGGGGCAAACAAGGAAACAGGGGTGAACGAAAAATTGAGGTGTTCAAAAAAATCAACCATGCCCCTGTGTGCATCGCTGAGGTGGCGAACAATTATCGCAAACGGTCCCTCACTCAATAACCTACTGGGACATTTCAGAGGCATGATCTGCAGCGACGTATGAACACGTCAATCCACCAACAGGGGTGGACTGGTTGGGCTGGGATGAAAATTGATGGTTTTCATTGACAATATTTCAATGGAAAACCTTTTCTTCGTTTTGTTTGTTTGATCAACTGAGTTTAAATGATCTACTTCAACTCTAGCCCCCTATCATTAGCACCCATTCTGGAATATCTTATTCTTGCATCGGATGTGAAATCGCTGGTAACCGAGCATCTTCTGTTCATCCATATTACCCATTGTGGAAGGTCATGTGGAGGTGCGGTATCGGCTTCTCGGTGGCAGGAATCCTGGGTTTGAAATGATTATTGAAAGAGCCTTGGTGATTTCTACTTTGCATACTGCCCAAACCGTTGCCACTGTGTGATGTGGTGGATGGGTTGTCAAGCCAGAACTATACTTCCTTTTACCCAGCTTCTCGGGCAAGCTTGCAGCTGCACTTCTGTGCCATCACACTTTTCACGTTTGCTTTGTAGATGCAGGGCAGGCTTTGCTGTGCCAATACCTGACTAATTCACCACGGGATATCTCGGCTTTTGACCAGCTCACACAGCATTTCCGCCGAATCCGAACGTGCTGAAGGAAGCATTCGAGTCTGCAACGACCCTCCGAAAGAACATCCCTCTCCCCCGCCCTTTCCCTGTAACCCTACCTAACCTTTGGACACTAAGGGGTAATTTAGCACGTTCAATCAACATCTTTAAATCTACACATCTTTGGACGGTGGGAGGAAACTGGATCATCCGGAGGAAACCAATGGGGGAGACAGTTGCCACACAGGTCTTGATTGATTGATTTGATTTAATGTCACGTGTACCGAAGTACAGAGAAAGGTATTTTTCTGCGGCCGAGGGAACGTACACAGTACGTGCATAGTAGACAAAAGAATAATCAACAGAGAACATTGACAAATGGTACACCGACAAACATTGATTGGTTACAGTGCATCCAGGTAATGCCACAAGTTCAGAATCGAACCAGGGTCCCTCGTATGATAAAACAGCAGTGCCACAGCACCGTGTCAAGGTGCCGTCCCGAATGTGATCAGTCCAGTTACGTTTTATTATCAATGGTCACACAGAATATGTTGATGGTGGCGATTAAATGGTGATACCGCATTTGCTTTCAAGTAGAAACTATGTTTTCTCTTCTCGCCAGTCCCATTGACTGGGGCTTGAGTGGTGCAAATACCAAGAGGCCAGTAACATCTCTGCTCTGATGGAAATGTCAGATCGCAGGAAGGGTAGTGTTGTGTGACATGACGCTCACGGATGTAGATGCAACTTCCGGTAGTAGCGGAGGGTTCAGCCTCTTCGATGCAACTTTCCACTCTGATGTAAAACTTCAATTAATTTAACGCATTGGACACTCAATCCTAATCTCTGAAGAAGGCAGCACGTGTCGGATAAGGTCTTACAGCCACGATGCTTTCGACTTTACTCAAGCTTAGCGCTATAATACGACTAACGTGTAAGAATCGAAATAAACAATCCTTTTACAATATAGTTTGCTTGTTCCTCCGTTACCTAAAGCGAGAGACGATGTGTCGAATTTATACCCCGGAATTCTCTATTGCGTGTTAAGATTTTAGACATATATTTTACTTAGAAACGGAAAGACTTACATTTTTTAAGATTTTGCCGCTTAATTTGTTTTGAAGATTTCCGGATCCCCCGCGGGATGACAGGGCCGCTAGTGACCAAGATATCTAACTATCTTTGAGACGACAGTGGGGAGCAACATTGTTTAGAACTTGATGTCGTTGATCTGAGGCCATTTCAGAGGGAAATGGAGACAATCTTGCAAACTAGCCGCTTTGCAGGCAACATGCTTGCATCAACAGCTGTGTGGAAATGTTTTGTTTGTTGTCTGTGCGAAATGTGTTGGCCCGAATCTACCGCGAGAACTGTCCCTCTGTTTAAGGGTTGCATTGGAATATCTTTAAGTAATCAATTTAACGAAATTAAATGTTACCATTGAAAGGATTAACATGTATAATTTAATGATTGAAATCACCTTTCAATTTGCAATCGACTCGCTGATCAATAGCGTATATAAATACATTTCTCCCATTGTCGGTTTTCAGCCAGTGCCTATGGGGATCTGGTGCATCAGTGGCCACTTGCTCTGGTGGCAATGGAAGGGAAAACCATCGAGTTCAACTGTAATCAGAATGAAACAGTCCGAGACAGCATGTCTTGGTATCGACAGATCGGCAGGGGAGGATTGATCTTCATCGGTTACTTCTACAGAGCTGGACGGGCTGAGTATGCAAAGGGATTCAAAACGGGATTTGAAATAAGCCGGACAACGGACGACAAGATGTCCACTTTGAAGTTGGAAGCTGTCAAGCTTACAGACGCGGCGGTGTACTACTGCGCGGTTGGTGATAGGACACAGCGCTACAGGCTCATCTGGCACAATGACAAAAACCGCTCAAGTGAGACAGCCCTTCCACACCTGCGATCCATGTCGCGTTCATCTACTTTACACATTTCGCAATAGTCTCTCTTTCGATTTCAGACAAGATCTGTTCAAATGGAATGAATGAGGAGCGAAAGAAGAAGTTTGAAAATAAAGACAGATAGGCGAAAGGAACGATGGAGAAGCTGGAAGGGAGATATTGGGGAGTGAAAAAATGAAAGGAATGCAGGGTCTACTAACAAAATAAGCCGCTGATATCGGACAGCAACGGGCCGGGACGTGTTAACCCTCATTCCTTCTTCACCCTTCGCATGAGACCATGACTGATCTGCGAATGAATCATGGATTGAAGGTTCTCCCATGAAGAAACACTGGGCAGGTTGCGTCTGTACGCATTGGCATTTGGATGAATGAGAGGTGATCATATTGAAACACCGAGGATCCAGGTGGAGCTTGACAGAGGCAATGTTCAAAGGACAATGCTCCTTGTACGCGAGACTAGAAACAGGGGGGCGCTTTTTCTCAGAGGTTAGTGAGTGTGTGGAATTCATTTTGCCAGAGTTACTGAGGTAGGGTCGTTGAATATTTTTGAGGGAGACGTTTATATGTTCCTGACTCACACGGGTAACACAGGATGTCGGGTATCGGTAGGATCTGGATGGTAAGGCCACAATAACATTGTTGAATGGCGAAACATGCAAAATGGGCCAGATGGGCCGCTCCTGTTCTGGAATCGAATATTCGTATGTGATCAAATATAAGTTTTCAAATTCTACAATTCTTCTTTTCACACGCGAAATTTACTGCACAGAAATCCGGATCTATATTTTTTAACTATGCCCTGCCAACAACCAGAATAATGTGTTTACCTGTGTCCCATGAACGCCTTGTGAACGTGGATTAAATAAGGCCTAAGTATTCGATGTACAGTGTACAGAACAGCATTGAAGTTAAGAGCAGGAGTGGGCTACTACCCCTTTAGAGACTGCTCCACTATTAAAAGCAATGAAGGTCAATCTGATTATCGGCTGCACGTCACGATTCTATCTGCTCACCCGATCTGCCTTCTTTGTCTATCAAATCTCTACCAACTCAGGGCTTCAATAATGTACTGACCCAGAAACGGCTGCTTCCCGGGCAAGAGAGTTCACCAAGGGAGTGGTGAAATTCAGGTTCATAAGAAGTAGTTGAGACCAAGAGGTTGCGGAATTTCAAGACGGGATTTAGATATAGCTCTTGGGCTAAATGGATCATGGGAGGGGAGTGGGGGGGGGGGGGGTGCGGTAGGAGGGATCAGGGTATTGTACTCGATGATCAGCCATCATCACTATGAATGGCGGAATAGATTAGAAGGCCCGAACGGCCTCCTCGTGCTTTTATTTTCCATGTATGTTTTTATGTATCCCCTGGCTACAGTCACCACCAAACGAGGGAGCATTTTCCCGGTATTACCGTTACCAAGTCCCATCTGGATCTTATGTTTTTCAGTAATATCAGCGGTCGCTCGTCTAAATCTCAACAAGTACAGAGTAAAGCTTTTCAAAGATTTTCCGAGATTAACTAACTCATCCCCTGTCGGCCAGTTGATATAAAATTCTGTTGTAAATTAATCCATGGTGTATTTTCTTTTTTTCCCCAATTCAGGAGCAATTTAGCGTGGCCAATCCAAGTGCACTGCATGTCTTTGGGTTGTGGTGGTGAGACCCACGCAGACACGGGGAGGATGCGCAAACAACACACGGTTTCTGTGGACGTGTAAGAGACTGCAGAATGGTATGTTGCCTCCCTGGTGTCAGGGTCAAGGATGTCTCTGAATGAACACAGGACATCCTGAAGGGTGAGGGTGAACAGCCAGAGTTCGTAGTACACATTGGTACTAACGACATAGGCAGGAAGAGTGATGATGTCACGCAGAAGGAGTTCAGGGAGTTAGGCAGTAAGCTAAAAAGCAGAACCTCTCGGGTTGTAATCTCGGGATTACTCCCTATGCCACGTATTACTGATGCTAAAAATAGAAGGATAGAGCAGCTAAAGATTGGGGAAACTGGTGGCGTAGGAGGGTGGGTTTCAGATTTTTGGACGATTAGGACCTCCTCCGGTGCAGGTAGAACGTGTACAAGAAGGACAGGTTGCATCTGGATTGGAGGGGCACCGATATCCTGGCTAGGAGGTTTGCTAGATTCACTCTGGAATATTTAAACTAGTATGGCAGGACGGTGGGAACCAGAATGAGATCTTAGAAGGTGTCATGACTGAAGGGGAATCAGAGAACCAAAATAAAAAACAACATCACCCTCAGGCAGAGCAAAAATGGTGACAAGTGTGAAAAGGGAGTTGGTCAATTCAGGATTGAGGGTGTTGTACCTAAATGTGCTCAGTATACGGAACAAGGTAAATGGGCTTGATGCGCACATTGAAATTGGCCGGTACGATGTTGTGGGCATCACAGAAATGAGGCTGCAAGGGGATCAGGGCTGGTCTCTAAATATGCAAGGATTTGTGTCCTATCCAAAGGACAGGCAGATGGACAAAGGGGGCGGGGTTGCATTGTTCGTAAGGAATGGTTAAATGGATAGCAAGGAGCGATAAAGGATCAGAAGGCATAGAATCTCTGTGGGTAGAGTTGAGGCATCGCAAAGGTAAAAGACCCTGTGGGAGTAATGTATAGGCCCACTAGCAGTAGTCAGGTTGTGGGGCAGAAAATTAATCAGGAGATCGAAAAGCCATGTAACAAGGCATTGGTACAGTAATCATGGGGGACATCAGGTTGGTAGTGGATCCCAAGAAAAGGAGTTTGTGGAATGTCTTTCTGAGATGATTTTTTTGGAGCAGCTTGCGATAGAGCCTACTAGGGAACAGTCAATTCTGGATTTGGTAATGTGTAATGAAGCAGACTTGATTGTGGAACATAAGGCGAAAGAACCCTTAGGGAGCAGTAACCACAATACGGCCGAATGTGCCCTGCAGTTTGAGAGGGAGAAGCTGGAATCAGATGTAACTGTATTACAATTAAATAAGTGCAACTACAAAGGGATGAGGGAGGAGCTGGCCAGATTTGATTGGAAAAGGAGCCCAGCGGGGAAGACAATGGAACAGTAATGGCAGGTTTTTTGGGGGGTTAATCGGGTGGAAAACAGACATTCACCCCAAGGAGGACGAAACAAGGAAGGAGGTGTGTGTGTGTGGGGGGGGGGGGGGGGGCAACGCATCCATGGCTGACGAGTGAAGTCAAGGACAGCATAAAAGAAATGAAAGCGCGTATAAAGTGACAACGATTAATGGGAAGCCTGAGGATTGGGAAGCCTTTAAAAGCGATCAGAGGACAACGAAAAAGGCAATGAGGGGGGCTGAAAATGAAGCATGAATGTAAGCTAGCTAATAATATAAAGCAAGATAGGAAGCCTTTTTTTCAATATATAAAAGGTAAGAGAGAGGCAAAAATGTACATTGGTCCACTGGGACATGTGGCTTGGGAAGTAAGAATAGGAAACAAAGAAATGGCAGACGAACTGAATAGTTACTTTGTATCAGTCTTCACCGTGGAAGACACCAGTGAGATGCCAGAGCTCCAGGAGAAGCAGGGGGCAGAGGTGAGTGCAGTGACCATTACTAAGGAGAACGTTCTGGGGAAACTGAAATATCTCAAGGTCGATAAATCACCTGGACCGGATGGACTACACCCCAGGGTTCTAAAAGAGATAGTTCCGGAGATTGTGGAGGCATTGTGATTATCTTTATGGAATCACTGGTGTCAGGGATGGTCCCAGGGGACTGGAAAGTGGCTAATGTAACACCGCTGTTTAAGAAGGGAGGGAGGCAGAAGATTGGAAATTATAGGCCGGTTAGCCTTACTTCGGTCGTTGGTAAGATTTTGGAGTCCATTATTAACGATGCGATCGGGCCGCATGGTGGCGCAGTGCGTTAACCCTGCAGCCTCACGGCGCCGAGGTGCCAGGTTCGATCCCGGCTCTGGGTCACCGTCCGTGTGGAGTTTGCACATTCACCCCGTGTTTGCGTGGGTTTCGCCCCCACAACCCAAAGATGTGCAGGCTAGGTGGATTGGCCACGCTAAATTGCCCCTTAATTGGAAAAAAATAACTGGGTACACTAAATTGGTTGGAAGTGAAAGGTAAAATAGGACTGAGTCAACACTGCTTCCTCAAGGGGAGGGCTTGTCTGACAAAACTGTTAGAGTTCTTTGAGGTAGTAGCAGGGAAGTTAGACAAAGGAGGATGTCGATGTGATTTATTTAGATTTCCAGAAGGTGCCACATAGGGGACTGTTGAATAAGTAAAGAGTCTATGATGTTAAGGTAAAATACTGGCATGCCTGACTGGCAGAAGGCAGAGAGTGGGATAAAGGAGCATTTTTCAGGATGGCAGCCGGTGACTAGTGATGTGCCTCGGGAGTCGGCGCTGGGACCACAACTTTTGACAATACACATTCATGGTCTAGGAGAAGGAACTGAAGGCACTGTTGCTAAGTTTGCAGATGATACAAAGATCTGTAGAGGGACAGGCAGTATTGAGGAAGCAGTCGGGCTGCAGAAGGACGTGGGAAGGCTAGGACAGTGGGCAATGAAGCGGCAGATGGAATACAATGTGGAAATGTGTGAGGTTATGCACTTTGGGAGAAGAAATGGAGGCATAGACTATTTTATAAATGGCGAGATGATTAGGGAATCACAAGCACAAAGGGACTTTGGAGTCCTTCGTCACGATTCTCGTAAGGTTAACGTGTAGGTTCAGTCGGCAGTTAGGAAGGTAAATGCAATGTTAGCATTCATGTCGAGAGGGCTAGAATACAAGACCAGGGACGTACTTCTGACGTTATATAAGGCTCTGGTCAGAGCCCCTTTTGGAGCACTGTGAGCAATTTTGGGCCCCGTATCTAAGAAGGATATGCTGGCCTTGGAAAGGTCCCAGAGTATGTTCACAAGAATGATCCCTGGAATGAAGAGCTTGCCATATTGAGGGATGGATGAGGACGCTGTGTCTGTACTCGTTGGAGTTTAGAAGGATGATGGTGGATCTTATTGAAACTTACACGATACTGCGAGGCCTGGATAGAGTGGACGTGGAGAGGATGTTTCCACGTGTAGGAAAAACTAGAAGCAGAGGACACCATCTCAGACTAAAGGGACGATCCTTTAAAACAGAGATCAGGAGGAATTTCTTCAGCCAGAGGGTGGTGAATCTGTGGAACTCATTGCCGCAGAAGGCTGTGGGGGGCCACCCCCGTTGGCAAGATTTTCCATAGATGTTCGAACTGCTCCCCCACCCCTCAGGACCCAACATCCAATAGGATCCTACTCAAGAGGGAGAGCTACGGAGCCGTGAGGAACGTGAGAAAGGACTTTCGAACAAAATCACGCAACTGGACGGAATGAAATTAGTTCATCCCCGGGAGTTCATACTTTGTTGATAATAGCTCCATACTAGCAAACCATCCCCCCACAATTTGATTGCTAACACTCCCAATACCGTCCCCTTCCCATGACCTTAACCTCGTGCCTAAATCCGAATGATCAAATCGGTGCTTTCCACAATAAGTACAGCAGCAACGTGGATCCTAATTGGTACTGCTGTCTAAATTGCCACCATATTTTAAGAGTGAGAAACACCACCAGCTTCAAACAGAACCTCTTCGGAGAGAGTGGAAACTGGGCCATTGCAAAGCCCTCAGTCTAGAGACCCGACAGGAGCTTGCCTCCATCTGTCTCGACATGGGTCCCGGTTCCCCAAACCATTCCAGTATCTTATCGACGTTGTTGTCCAATAACAAACGAGAAAAATTGATAGTACCTGACCCCCCCCCCCCCCCCCCACACCCCCCCCTCCCAAAAAAAAAATATATATATACACATTAC
Organism: Scyliorhinus torazame; assembly: GCF_047496885.1. Classification (NCBI taxonomy): domain Eukaryota; kingdom Metazoa; phylum Chordata; class Chondrichthyes; order Carcharhiniformes; family Scyliorhinidae; genus Scyliorhinus; species Scyliorhinus torazame. The sequence continues at coordinate 34,210,989 of NC_092710.1, forward strand.
CTGTCTATCTGAAAAAAAAGCTCGACGGACACTTGGAGCCCTTACCTGCCCAAATACAAGACGTCATAAATTTTGATTTAGCAAAAAGAAATTCGAGGACACAGATCATGAGGCAGTGAAAAATAAAGGAAAACCTCGGGGGCAGCACGGTGGCGCAGTGTTTAGCACTGCCGCGTTGGACCCGAGTTCGACCCCGGCGCCGGGTCACTTTCCATGTGGCGTTTGCACATTATCCCCGTGTCTGCGTGGGTTCATTGAATCATTGAATTTATAGTGCAGGAGGACGCAATTTTAACCATCGAGTCTACACCGGCACTGAGAAAGAGAACCCTACCGAAGCCCACACCTCCACCCTATCCCCAGACATCCACGTTCCCCACAACCCCACCTTATCCAATCATTTTGGACACTAAGGACAATTTAGAATAGCCAATCTACCTAACCTGGACATTTTTGGACTATGGGAGGAAACCGGAATATCAAGAGGAAACCCACGCGCACACGGGGAGAACGGGCAGACTCCGCACAGGCAGTGGCCCAAGTCGGGAATCGAACCCGGGTTCAACCCCACAACTGAAAAAGGTGCACAGGGTAGGCGAATTTGCCATAACTGGTGAGCGAGAAGACAGCTGGCCTTTTCCCATACTCATAAACAGCCACCATCCGAAGCGCTGGAGTTGGCCCACCGCCTTCCCTGTTGACAGCAAATCAACCAAGGATTTCAGCTTCTTCCTATTCGCAAGAAACTCCGGATTAATGTCAGACGAATATAGATGACCCGTCTCAAGGAGCACATCCACAAGTCGTTGTTTCTCTGTCCTCATCGTCCCATTTAAACGTGCTTCAAACAAAATGAATTTCCCTGTTATGAACGGTTAAAGGGCTTCCCAATGTAGGAAAAGGAAGAGGGGTTCCTATTTAATCTAGTGTCCTCAATGGTTTTTGTCATGTGCTCACAGAACCCTCCATACGCCAGTGGCTACGTCGAGTCTCCAGGGTGGCCGCTGGCTGGAATCCGCTTCCATGGATAAGTATAGAGGGAGGTCTGAGATAGCAATTGTCAAATATTCTGCTCTCCGCACCCAGGGAATAAAGGAACCACCTATTAAATAAAGAAAATTCTGGAGCCGATCTTATGCACCCCGGAACAGAATGAGATGTTCTTGTCCCCAAGATGCAAAACCTACCAGTGGTATGACCGCTTACCCCCCTCCCATCGCTACTTCTTCTCATTCGGCATCCCCGAGGGATGAAACCATACAATCCTTGATCTGTCTAGTTTTGGATCCAGAAGATTGTTGAAATCCCCTCCAAACATCAGCTGGTATGTATTTAGGTTAGAAATGGAAGGCCAGGATAGAGTGCACGTGGAGAGGATGTTTCCATTTGTAGGAAAAACTAGAAGCAGAGGACACCATCTCAGACTAAAGGGACGATCCTTTAAAACAGAGATTAGGAGGAATTTCTTCAGCCAGAGGGTGGTGAATCTGTGGAACTCTTTACCACAGAAGGCTGTGGAGGTCAATTCACTGAGTGTCTTTAAGGCAGAGATAGATAGATTCTTGATCAATAAGGGGATCAGGGGTTATGGGGAGAAGGCAGGACAATGGTGGTGAGAAAATGTCAGCCATGATGGAATGGCGGAGCAGACTCGATGGGTCAATGGCCTAATTCTGCTCCTATGTCTTATGGTTTTATTGTTTAATTTGAACCAAGTCCATGCTTCTTGATAAAGGCACCCATTTACTCTGGCGTATCGAAGTAGAAGTATTTTGACTCGTACATGACCCACAGTCTCACAGCGTATAACAACCCCACAGCAATCTCTTTCCCTGCAGCAAGGCGGCCTTAGCCTTATTCAATGCTGCCTGCATACTCAACACCCATGCCTGGTATATCCATACAGGTTTGCCATCAAGTCCACATAGGCCTCTGGAAGAGCATCCTACTGATGGCCACAACTCCAGCCTATCTCCGTAACCCAGCAAAGCCAACTAACTTTTTTGGACACTGCGGGCCAATTTAGCATGACCAATCCACCTAACCCATGCATCTTTGAACAGTGAGAGGAAACCAGAGCACTCGGAGGAAACCCACGCAAACACGGGGAGAACGTGCAGACTTCGCACAGACAGTGTGTTAAGGGTCAGGGCATAGAAACTCCAAAGTGTATTGTGAAGTTCACCTGACCTATAACCTTTATGTAATAACACAATCCATACACCAAAACCCCTTTCAAGGGTGTTACCCAGCGCACTGTAATCTCACTTGACTGGGACTGGTCCTTTCTCTGAGATTCGGATCCAGTTTCAACCAGCAGTTTTCAATCCCTTTCCAGAAAACAACTCTACCTTCACAAGACAAGTGACCCAACTCGGGAATCGAACCCGGGTCCCGGGCGCTGTGAAACAATGGTGCTAACCACTGTGCTACCGTGCCGCCCTTAGTATGCACTCTTTCTCCTGAAAACAGTGGACGAGCACTGTTATCGCACGTGGCAGCTCGTTAGTCAGGGACTTTGGCGAAGTGTCCAAGAGGCGCTCTACAATTTGGGGAGTGGAATCTGGCGGGACACGTGGATCCATCCTCTTCCAGCTTTTTCCAGACCATTTCAGCAATTGAGTTCAGTCCCTCTACTCCCTTTGGCAAACCGGCGACTCTAAGGTACAGCCTCCTTGTTCGGTCTTCGTAGTTGTCGGCTTTCACCGTCAGCCTCCTGTTTTTATCACTTTAGCTTCAGGTGAGACAAGCTGCCCTTTTCGACTTGTCCGTGCTTCCTCCGTGCTTCCCACTGCCTCGCCGTGATTTTTGCAGACTCCGCAGCTTTCTTTCTAATTTCAGCCGGCAGGGGCGTGTTTAGCCTAGGGCTATATCGCTGGCTTTGAAAGCAGACCAAGGCAGGCCAGCAGCACGGTTCAATTCCCGCACTAGCCTCCCCGAACAGGCGCCGGAATGTGGCGACTAGGGACTTTTCACAGTAACTTCATTTGAAGCCTACTTGTGACAATAAGCGAATTTCATTTCATTTCAGTACCCAGGGTTTCCTAAAATTATTAATATAGCTCGTTTTCCATCGGACTCCACTGCTTCTCGACGTGGGCATCACATCCTTTAGCTAGACCGCTGGCCACTGTCCCTGATGATATTGGGGAAGCTCCTGTCGCCGACGCAGTCGTTTTGTCCATGAGGGGAGCTGCTCGACGCCTCCGGCTTCCTCGCTGAATGTCGTTCTGTGGGTTACGTAGTTCCTATTTTCTTCATTGCAGTAAGGCGATATTTTACCTTCACTGAAACGAACGATCTGCTGAGAAAGGAAGTCTCGAAGGAACGCTCTAAATGCGGGTGCTGTTGGGAATGCGATGTCACCGTCCTCACCACACGTGGCGTCAGCTGCAGACTTATTTGTCCAGCGGAATCTTATTGGCGCTGCCGTTCTTTGGTAGTGAGGCAAATAGCGAGGACACACATTCTATCCAGGGTCTATCCAAATTGCCCCAGCATCATTTGGTACAGATTCGCAGGAGAGGGATTGTTTCAATAACGACGCTGCGGTTTCGCCTGCATCCCAATTGGATCATGCTTTTATCACGATAGTTGTCCCTGGGGCGATAAAAGAGAGAAAGGAGATGCATTTTACATTCCAAGGCCGACACCTCGTGCTGCTGCCGTGAATGTCTCGCCGGAGATGGCGCAATTGCTTTGGGCACGTGACAAAACAAGATGAAAAACCTCAGTGCGAAAATGAGAGAGACAGCCGGGCTTTTCTAAGGCATAGTGGCAAAACAACTGACGTGTCTCAGCCACAGAATAGGCCATATCGACGCTGAACGTCACATAATCATTGCTTCATTGCTTGGGATAGTCAGAAAGAAGGACAACCATAAGGAAGGGAAGACGTCAGCACACAATGGCTTATTCGGAATTTAATGACGGCACGTTACCCCAAATACCCCACCCGCTTCTGGATGAAGAGGTTCCGAACTGAAGGTCCACTCCACCATTCAAGCTGACCAACTACTGTGGCAAGGATTTGCTGTCTGGAAGTTTCTGTTTTTTGATGATAGGTCCAAATGACTCAGCCTTCTCGGGTCTCAGTATTTTATTTGGCGAGGCCAGCATTTATTGCGCACCTCTAATTGCCACTTGAGGAAGTGTGGTAATCCTCCTCTTGAACCGCTGCATGCCGTGTCGTATCAGTGCGGTTAGGCAGGGATGTCCGCGATCTTGTACTGGTGACAGTGAAGAAAGGCAATCTGTGTGTAAGTCAGGACTGTCTGTATTACACAAGCGACTCCTTTGCCATTGCAACACAGGTGTTGTCTCCAATGTCAAACAAAAATAAAGAGATATCGCTAAAATGTAAATGTAGAGCCTTACTGATGCTTGCAGTGAATGTTAGCTAGATTAAAATAACCTCTCCAATACCCTGCAGTACAACAGTTCGAATTTCATAGCACGCATACTGAGCACAAACGTGGCCTGGTCAAACGTAACATCGTATGAATGCAAAAAAAGTGCAATCGTCGTTTCTGCAAAGATGCACTGATCTCTGATGCAAATATCCACTCTTCCAGTCCATTCGACAGCATCAATGGAGGACGTTTTGTTTTCTGTTTTTGCAAAACGTCACGATATTTCTTGATGGAGAATTTAAAATCAATGACACGTCATCCGTTTTTACCAAAGCAGTGCAAACGGTCTGCAAGGACTCATTAATGTCCACACCATTAACTGAGGACGCGCGACCCATCTTCCTTGAATGGAGTCTTTGGAATACTTTATGCGGCTGCTTTTGTTTAACCTACTCATTTGTCATTTATCCATGAACTTTGTACCATGTATTTCCATTTCTGTTGTGAAGGATTTTGAGTTAAGCTACAGTCAGCAACCGATATATACTATCCTTTTTATACTAATTTATTTCATTAGTTAATTTCTTTAAATTATTCATGATTTCGATACCTCGATTAAAACTTTCCTTCATGCTTTCTGGTCGGTGTGATATTATTGGATTGCTATAAACAATGTGTATCTCCAGAAGGCAGGTAAATAACAACCATTCCACGCGTGAGTAATTTCCCGAGTGCTGGAGGCAATCGCAACCTGCAATCCAAAGCTGCAAAGCTGCACACATGTAATTCTTACCTTAAGAAATGAGAAATAGCTGTCTGCTGTGTTTTGATAACAAGGAGATTTTCTATTGGATGTGACTGAAATGACGTTTCTTCCGTACCTGATCACAAACCGAGAGACAATAGCAGCGGAACTGCAGGCTGTGAACACAGGGCGAGACTGGAAGCTGAAAAGACGGATCAAAGTCGGCCATCATGTTTTGTACATTATGCACGAAATTGTTTCTGCTGCTTCTCCCAGGTTAGTGTTAAAGAAGAAATTGTTGAAGAAATTTCAGGCAGCATCAATCTGCTTGAAGAAATATAGGTTTTGTGTTATTTCGTAAACAATTCAATCAGTATCTGTCGTTTAAGTTATTGCTTCTTGCTTTAACCGGTGCTCTAAATGTGTCGTCTGCAAGACCTTACCCGATCGGCTGGTGGGGGTAAAAAACAATAGAAGTCTACAATATTTGGATTCATGCTTGAATGAGTAATGATTTCAGGATCGTGGGTAAAGATCGAGGGAATACGTGAAAGCTCTCTAATGGTTGAGTGATAGATCTGTTTTGGAGATGTATGATTCTGTGCCTCTGATCATGTTTACATTTTTGGTCTGATACATTTTTGTTCTTTAAAAGAGAAAATACCTGTCATCGACTTCTCTTTTTCCCTGTCAATTAATTGGAATTTGGACGGGCCTCGTTAGACATTCCGGACACACTGCCCTCACTGGTCATCAGAACCAGTAAGTCTCGCTTCGGGGTTTAAGGAGCACGACATTCCGATCGAGGCAAAATCGGCGTTGTGTAATTTCGTCAGCTGGTTGATATTAGAATTCCACATATATCGGACTGAAGCTTTGGGTATCGCTGGAGCACTCTTAAAATTGCACTCAGTGATGCAAGGCAATTACCATTCTGTTGGTGCAACGAGATGATCGACCGTGGGTAGATTCTGATATTTCTTATTGTGCCAGCGCATATTTGATGCGAGCTCTTTCTTATCTACTTCTTTAGGTGCCTGCAGGAGCGTTCTCGTTTCCCAATGGCGGAACCGGCTTTCAATTGATGAGAGGGGCACGGCGGAGATGCACTGTTACCAGAACGATACCGACTATAGCTACATGTACTGGTATCGCCAGAGCCACGGGCAGGGTTTGCAGCTCTTAATGTCCTCTGCGGGCATCTCAAAGCCCACGCTTGAAAAAGGTGTCACGACGAGGATTAAAGGCACCCGACCCGATCTTAAGTCCTGCAGTCTGACAATAGAGAGCGTGGAGCCAACTGACACTGCTACCTATTACTGTGCTGCGAGTGATCACAGTGACTCAAACCGGTGCAGACGTAGGTCAAAAACATGCCACCAGACTATGCTATTTGCCGAAAGTTCGGAAAGCTCCAGCAAGCATGGCTTACAAAACCATCAGTGAATTAAATGACGCCATGTCCGGTGTTTGACAACGACCCCATTGGATAGTCTTCCATAGCCCCACAGCATTGCCCGAGTAACAATACCAAATCCAGTACTTTCCAAAAAATAACAAAACACGTAGGCTTGAACAAACACGGTAGCAACTGGGACAGGCAATTATTTCTGCCTCCCTGTAATTCATCTCATTGTTTCTGATTCCACAATGTGCGGTATTACAAATTCAGCCAGAATACATTTCCAAAACAGATCTCAATATTACAATTGCGCTTCCTCAATGTTCTCGGGAAATATATTCCAGCTCCTGACAACTCAGTATGTTAAAAGGACAAATAACTCCTTATCATCCCTGTGGGCCTTTTAAGATTGAACTTTAATCTGTGTCCCCTCTTCGCCAAACCTGCTATTTAATGGTAAACGCGTTTCCTTACTTGGTCTATCAAAATTGTATATTAATGAGTTTAAAGAAAACCTCTCCACATCTTAGCCGGTTGGATTTTTTAAATCGTCATTTATCATAGCCCTCTGGGAAGAAAGGCTGTACTCAGTCAAATCTCTATCTTGAAAATGTCAAATTAACCTCTTGGTCGGCTTTCCACTCGATGGCGGCTGAGGTGCCCATGGCGAAATAAGGCGAATTCGGACAGGGTTTACTGTCTCTAACCTGAATTTTTTTTCTACAAGCCGATAACATTCCATCATGGCAGCAGATTTATGGTCCCTAGGACTCAGTGTAGAAATTCTCCGGGGCTACTTTTATTGCACGTTGCAGACCCACGACCATTACCATCTCGAAGGGCAAGGGTTGCAGGTACATTGGAAAACCCATCATCGTGGAGTTGCCCTTCAATCCACAAACAGCCCTGGTTGGGAAGAATATCGTTGTTCCTCCAGTGTCACTGGGTCAAAAGCATGTAATTCTCTCTCTCACAGCACATTGGGTCGATCTACAAAACATTTTCTGCAGCCGCTCAAGAATGCAGTTCAGCTCTACCTTCCAAGGGGCAGTTAGCGGTGGTGAAAAAGTGCTGGTCAAGACAATAATGCCCACTTCCAATGAATGAACTAAAATAAATGTGTGCCAATCGTTCCTTTTTAATGAATATCTTCATCATCTGCAAAACAGTAAACATTGCAAGGCAACACTGGATAGTTATTGTTCTTGCATTCACACACGAAAATAATACTTCAATTGTGTTTGGATACAAAGGGGGATAGCTATTGGGTGATCTTTAAATCACGTAATATCCTCATCCATAGCAAAAACGAGGTGCAGGAACAATCGAACTACAGCGCGTGAAACGTGTTCAGGGCTGAGGCGTCGAAAGGACATTCCGGATAATGATATCTACTGCTTGCCTGCACGTTACGTTTCTGTTGCTCCCAGGTGACATTTCATCCTGTTGCCACATTGGTCCAGTCTTTATCTGGCTTCGTCTCCTTCAATTCTCGGTGCAAAGGGAATATTTTGTCATGTAATTTAGTAGACTCCTTTTTTGCTCTCGGTAATTTTGCTCGAGAATTTGCATTGGCTAAAAAGCCAGTTCAGCATCTGAATTTCTAAATGCTCTTTGAGGCATTTGTAAATGTTGTGTTTCAATACATCGGGGCTTGCTGTAAAAAATAAATATCCTTGAAAGTGTTTTTTTAAAATCCGGTCAAAGGTTGCGCCACAATTGGTATTGATCCATCATTTACCATGAGTAGTTTCTTACGAGCGGCCTTTTTAGGGCAGCACGGTAGTGGTTAGCACAGTTGCTTCAAAGCTCCAGGGTCCCACGTTTGATTCCCCGCTTGGGTCACTGCCTGTGCGGAGTCTGCACTTTCTCCCCGTGCCTGCAGGGGGTTCCTACGGGTGCTACGGTTTCCTCCCACAGTCCAATGATGTGCAGTTTAGGTGAATTGGCCGTGCTAAATTGCACGTAGTGTCCAAAAAGGTTGGGTGGGTTACGGGGGTAGAGTGATGGTGTGGGCTTGGGCAGGGTGCTCCTTCCAAGGGCCGGTGCAGAGGCAAGATTGTCAGAATGGATCTGCTGAGAAGTCTCAGTTTATATGTAAATATCATTTGTCTTTTACTCAGTATTTTGAACCGACATTTTCGCGTGGTCAGGACTTAAAAATGCACTCGGCAGTAGATCTGTCATTGGCCAGATCATTGCGCCGCACTAGTCAGCTTCGCTGGACTGACCAGCAGTGCAAAGCATGGCAACTGAGGTCCAGTTTGCGGCGGAGATAATGGTCACCTGGCTTACATTTGGTCTCGATGAGTAATTGTCATGCCGGCCGAACCTAGCAATTCGGTTGCTCTCCAATTGAGTCCAGCGGTAACTGGTCGTGCAGACATGACCCTCTGCCTGAAAAGCGAACGGAACGCGTGTCGAGTCCACCGTGTCCTTTGACGACAGAATACACTTATCTCCTTATGCAACGCTGTCCAATTGATCTGACCTATTTCTGATGTTACCCCGCAGTAGGCTGCAGGGGCGCTCTCGTTTCCTACATGGTGCTAACGGTTGTCCATTGGCAAAGGGAAGACAACTGAGATGCACTGTTGCCAAAACGACTCGACCGATAGTTGCATGTATTTGTATCGCCAGAAACGCGGAGCAGAGCTCCAGCTCCTCGGCACTTCGGGTTTCGGTTCAGTGCCCACGCCAGAAAAGAATTTTACCGGAAGGGTAAACGTCACCAGACCCGATCTTACCTCGTGCAGCCTGATGATGCTGAGCTTGGAACCGTCTGACACTGCTGTCTATTACTGCGCTGCTAGTGACCACAGAACTCAACCTAATTCAGTTACAGGTCAAAAGACACACTGCCAGGTAGTATCTTGAGAGGCAATTATTGGCAGGTCGGAAAAGCAGCACTCCGAAAAAAAACCACTTGTTCATGAAGGAATATTGAGCCTTGAGTAACACTTTGCCGTTGGATGAAATAATCACTTCGTTTCAAAGCAGTGACAATAGAATCCCAACACCAAAATTCAGTACGTCCCAAAACAGAAAATTATCGGAGATGAAACGTGGACTTATATCGCGACAGAATATTCAATTTGGCTTTCCTTGAATATTTAAAATTGCTTCATATTTCCTTCCACTAAATTCATTTCCGAAGAGGGCGAAAATGATATCGTGTTCCACTATATGTCATAATACCTTCTCAACATTATTATTGACCATGCTTCCTGCAACCTGACATCCATATAAGTATTACTACCACAATAAGTTAACTACACTTTTCTATCTTCCCTGTTGGATTATCATAAATACTGTTTAGCCGTTGTTCCCTTTTCGCCCAGGCTACTGCCAAGGGAAAAAAGTTAATATTTCTGTACGACATCCAGACGCTGCATTTGAAATATGTCTATCGGATCTCGACTTAGTCTTCTCTGGCTGACGATGAAACGTTTACTTCGACATTGGAATTTGCAGTGTCGTATCAGGGCAATAGTTGTGCGACTTTGACGTAGCTTAACTGTCGATGACCTGCTGCGATGGTGAGTGGAGAAATGAAGCGAGTCCGAAAAGAGTCTCCCGCATTTTCACGTCACTTATCTTTCGAGAAACCACACATATGTAATTCATTCCAAACCATTGTGATGAAATGCTATTTGCGATAAATCATAATTCTCTTGTTCCCCGGTGTGCGCACAATAAATGTCATATGGTTTGCTTGGAGGCATACGTGGGAGGTGTCTTGAGTCTACTCGCAATGACGTCATTTCCACATTCAAGCATAAAGCGTTGCTGAGGGGGCGATAACGCTCCCGTGTCTGAGAGGAGGACGGATTTGGAAGGCTGGCAGAGGTTTCCATTCTTGCGCCATGCTGTATTCAGATTGTCTGCATCTCCTGGTGATGCTGCTGCTACCAGGTTACTTCTCCTCTTTGCATAACATTTTGGGCCAGTATCAATCTGCGTTCAACAACTTCCATTATTGGTCACATGGAAGTGCTTTAATCAGTAAGATGGTTCAGACGCCTTCTTATTGATTCAGGCAGCGTTTTGATCTGGTGCACTATGCGTTATCTGGAACGCGGGATATACACGTATATGTATGTGTGTACAATGTATTTTGAAGGAAAATTAATCTATATCCGTATTTTAACAGTTCATTATTGAACCGATCTCTTTCTCGCGTTCCTCCGCAGCTGGCTGCAGTTCTGCCCTCGTTTCCCAGTGGCCGAGCCGGCTCGCTGTCGGCAAGGGGAACACAGCAGAGATACACTGTTACCAGAACGACACTACCGAGAGCTACATGTACTGGTATCGCCAATATCGAGGGGAGGGGTTGAAGCTCATGTTCACCTCGGTGATCAGTTCAGACCCCACGCCTGAAAAGGGGTTCGCTGAGGGTTTTGAAGTTGCAAGACCCGAAACGAAGTCGTGCAGCCTGAAAATAAAGGTCGCGGTGCCGACTGACACTGCGGTGTATTACTGCGCTGCTAGTGAACACAGTGACTCAAGCTGGTGAGGAGCTGTTTCAAAAACTTCCGAAAGTCAGCTCGAGTATCAGGACCATGGAGTGAGCAGTGATCCGCAACCGGATTGTTCAGTGAGGATACCGTGCAGCTTTTTGTGTGCAAGCTGATTAATAAATTGTGAAATGGCGATGCGGAAAGAAAATCGACATTTGAAGTTAGCTGGAACCACTATGCTGTTTTACAAGTTTACATGTCGAAAGAATAAGAATGGCATTTTCGGTTTAAATGAGTTAACACAGTTATTGGAGAGAGTATTCGCTCAAGTTTGGTGAGTGGAGGGTCGGCACAACATTAATAACGTGGACGAATAGTAACAAACTCACCCCTCCACCAAAAAGGTGTTAAGCCTTCACAAAAAAATATCAATCTCAGTTACTTGGCTTGAATTAATGGGCAACACCCTTTCTAAGGTGCTTTGTGTCGCGGAGCCCCGCCCTTTCTAAATTACTGCTTGAGTGACTCAGCAGTCCCATCCTGACATATCAACGTCTGCCGAAGTCGATGCAGATGAAGAGAATGGACTGAAATTAGAGAGGAATCAACAGACTGCTGTATCTTGGCCGTCCCTTTTCTCGGCCAGCTGAGATTTTGCATTTCTGCTCACTTCTCCAAAAGCCCTCCATAAACTCAGCCTCCACAGGCCAAGGCCGACAGCAACTAACTTCCGGTTGGCTCCCTTAATATCCCCCATTTCCATAACTCGCTTTTAGGTGTTAATGGAGCAAGGTGTATGGACGGCCAAGAAGCTGTGTCCCATTGGCGAACTCACTGCATACAATACGCGTGGGCGCATTGGCATCTTCCATTCAAGAGTATGGCCGGATATTACTGAGAACTTTCTCCTTCCTTGAAGATCTTGTCCAGGTTACAAAACTGCAGAGGTGTTTACTGAGAATGGAGCGTTGATAGAGGCCCAGTTTGTTCTCCATTGATACACATGTCAATTTTGTCACGAGAGGGTTGATATAATGTTTAGTAATTTGAAAGGATGATTGCCGAGTCTATATATATGATGGTATCAACAATGGCCAGTGCCACATCGGTAGCGCCGATAGGTGGCACTATGGCAACATTCAAGTTCGTGACAATTGTCCAGCGGATGGTGGTTGTCAAAGCAATATCATTGCAGACGTGAGTCAGTATGTCCACTTGCTGCTTGAGGTTTTCCTCAGCATACATTACTTTTGAGTAGCTCGAATAGGCAGCACGGTAGCATTGTGGATAGCACAATTGTTTCACAGCTCCAGGGTCCCAGGTTCGATTCCGGCTTGGGTCACTGTAAGTGCGGAGTCTGCACATCCTCCCCGTGTGTGCGTGGGTTTCCTCCGGGTGCTCCGGTTTCCTCCCACGGTCCAACGTTGTGCAGGTGAGGTGGATTGGCCATGCTAAATTGTCCTTAGTGTCCAAAATTGCCCTTAGAGTTGGGTGGGGTTACTGGGTTATGGGCATTGGGTGGAGGTGTTTGACCTTGGGTAGGGTGCTCTTTCCAAGAGCCGGTGCAGACTCGATGGGCCGAATGGCCTCCTTCTGCACTGTAAATTCTATGAAATCTATTCTATGAACAGGTCAATTACCTGAAGAGGACTTTGTTCAGTTTTCGATGCGACCTCAAGTGAACAAGGCTGAACAGATTTGTATCACTTCGCGTTCTGCGAGTATAAAAGCGGTGCAGGTGACCTGGAGCAGTCCAACAGCAACAAAGGGCAGAACATGGAAAAGAGTGTCGGAGCCGGGAGAGAACCTTGTTTAACGCGCCATGATGGACTTTAACGTGTTCCCTGACCGCACCGTGCTGTTGTGGAATGAGATGATTACATTCAGCAGTTTGTGAGGGCGGCCAGTTTTCGGCAGCAGCCTCTGCCTCTGCTCACATTGTCCAGTGCGCAGATGAAATCGATTAAACCAATCACCAGCACATTGTTCTTGCAGCTGCCGGTCAGTGAGGATCATTCACCTGTCGATCATATGCATTGCAGATCTGCCAATTATGAAGTCACCAGGAATTTTGGAACACACATTCAGCCAAGATCCGCAGCGTTACAAGAGCAACTCGAGCAAATACTGTCAGCAGGGCGATATTTTGATGGTCGGAGTCATTTTTAATGCGAGATTAGGGATGGAGAGAAACGAGAGCCAGACGAAATTCGCTCTCACCATATGGCGCATGACACCGAGCGACGTTATGTTTACTTACTGCGATGCCGGCCATGGGGTACTGCCCTACTTCCAACCAATTCACAAGTTTGAAAAAAACAAGCCCTCGGCGTCACAGAATCAGAGGAAATACAGTGCACAAGATGCCCTTCCACCCACCGAGTCTGCACCGACACATGAAAAAAACTTGGCCTACCTACTGAATCCTAATTGCCAGCACTTGGCACACAGCCTTTTCAGTAGGATGGAGAAAATAAGACCAGTTCAAACAATTTTCAGTTCTGAGGCGTAATCATTTCCCAGTATCCGATTCTCACCGCCATTAATTACCATTTGCAGAAAGAGAGTTAGAAAGCAGGTAGGATATGAACGAAAGACTTCTAGGGCGAGTTCAATTTCCCTTTCATCACATAATATCACTATCTCTTTGATCTCCGAGCGAGGAAGTTGAGGTTTGAGGTCGGACTCAGCCCCAGAGCAGGGAATTAGGAGTTTGTTTCACCAACACTGACAAAGTGCTCCCACCATTGATATTGTGACGCTGGCTTGAGACGTCCAAGCTAGCCACGCCCATAGAAACCTGAGGGAGGCGCAACAGGTCCCATGGCCACTATATCAAAAAACATGCTGCCAAGCGTACATCCAACGATAAAACGGGAAACCCAGTTAACGAGTCAGTTGGAAATTAAAATTCTCACGTTGGTGTTAATTTCCTGTCCAGATTCTTCCCTTTTAACAGCGATTAAAATTAGGGTAACAATTCAGTCGGTTTAAAGTTGCTTTGGTATTCCTGAGATCTTGAAAGTGACAATGGCAAAAAGCTATTCCGTTCTGAGAAAATGCACTACTTTCTCACTTGAACTCATTCCGAACTACAGCAATATCGGGAGACTCTGTTCCCTCCAGATTCACGACATCCCTTGCCTGGTTATTTCAACTCATTGATCAATCTGAGAAATCCCCGTTTTATTCAGATCCTAAAGGCAAGCAGAACTAACTGAGGGATAACTAACTAACTAACTAACTAACTCATTGTGCTTGAAACTAATTGCTTTAATTATCTTACCCGTTCCCTGTCAAACTGCCGATGCCGCTCTTTTAGTCAATTGTGCTTCCGAATTGGCTTTGAAATTTAGGATTCAATCTGTATCCATTAGACTTCCAAGCGCTGCATTTCAGACGTCAACCATTCCTTAAGTGCAACAAAAAGCTTCTGAGGTCAGTTCTGCTGCTTTCATAGACCATATTCAGTATGTTCACCTGATTACAGACCTTACTGCTACTGAAAACAATTAATCCTTACCGACGCTACCTCATGATTAGGAAGACCTCCATGTAACATCCTCTCGTCTTTCAGGATTTGAGGACACAAGTTCGACAAATAATGTCTTTCTCCACATTGCAGACATAAGACAACCAAAAAGGACACCTGCAAACGATACATTCACAAGTTCCGCTACGGCCACACATTAACCCGACTGAGGAGTACATGGGCGTACCCTAACTGCCTCGGACCTCCTACCCTTAGAGTAAGTAAAGTAGCCATGGACATAGGTGACCACAGGCTTCTTTCCCTTTGACAGGGAGAGGTGACTGGTGGTGATTTAACAGGAGAGTCGGCACACGTCAGTCGAGGAGCAAGGTTGCGTGAATACCCGCAACCTGTATGGGAATTGAACCCGCGCTCTGGGGCGTGGTGCGCATCACAAACCAGCCCCCCCCCCTCTCTCACCCCGACAGCAGTGTGGGCGTACCTTCAGAAAATGGACTGCATAGATTTCAGATGGTTACTCACCAGCTCCGCAAGGGCCTTTAGGGATGGACAATACATGCTGGGCTAGCAAGCGGAGTCCATATTCAATGAAAAACACATAAAGGCGATACTGAGTAAAGTCCGGCTCGAACAAAAGCTGTACATCATTACCATTACACACAAAACCAACACAACTGTATTGCTTTGATAAACAATTACATATGCTGTCGAGTGCACGTCCAATGACATCACTTCCGCACCTAATCATAAAACGAAGTGCAAAGGCAATAGGACTGCAGTCAGTAAACACAGCGAACTTGGAAGTTTGAAAGAATGTTCAAAACCCAGACCATGCCGTGCACTGTGTACCTCTGTCCACTGTTGCTGTTGCTTCCAGGTGACGGTTAATACCTGTCGAGCGATTTGGGTTCGGCTCACACGGCCTTTAGCATCATCGGTACTTGTTGCTAAAGGAATACTTCAATCAGTTCGATTAGTTAGAAAATTGATAATTTCTCTGCCAAATATTCTGTTATCAATAAGAAAACAGACAACGTTATATTCTGCAGTCCGTTACTCGGCTCAGATGCAAAGCAACTGAGGGGTCCGTTTTGAGCTTTGACAAAGGCTTTCTCCCTATCGTTATTGTGCCACTTTATATTTGATCTGAACTGTTTCTCGTTTGTCTCCTCAGCCACTTGCAGGAGCGCTCTCGTCTCCCAATGGGCGAATCGATTGTCCGTTGTCGAGGGAGAATCGGCGGAAATGCATTGTTACCAGAACGACACTAGCAATACCCACATGTACTGGTACCGCCAGCAATCCGGAGCAAGGTTACAGCTCCTGATGACTTCGATTGGCACCTCACATCCCACCCCTGAGGGAGGTGTACCGGAGAGATTCAAAGGCAGCAGAACGGAGACAAAGCGCTGCAGTCTGAAAATAGAGAACGTGGAACCGGCTGACACTGCGGTCTATTACTGCGCTGCGAGTGATCACAGTGACTCAAACATGTGCCGGGCTGCATCAAAAACATGGTGGCAAGATCAAATTACTGCGGATACCGGAATCTGAAATAAAACCAGAAAATATTGGATAATCTCAGCATGTCTAACAACATCAAAGCTAGCTCTGACAAAGAGTCACCCAGACTGGAACTGTTAGCTCCCTCTTCTCGCCACAGATACTGCCAGACCATCTGCGATTATCCAGTAGTTTCTGTTTGGGGATCAAAAACATGCCGCCCTGTTAGTCAGTGAGCGGACTGTTCACGAAGCAGCACATATTAAAGACACCTGCCCACTCCCAAATATATTCCCCGCTTTTGAACAACGCTGGATAACTAAAGGCCAACGCGTCTCAACAGTGCAAAAAGGGCTCTGAATATATCCTGTTCAAACATATTTCGAAACCTCCTCCCACAATTTATTTTCGATCTGCTCCCTCTAGTCTGTCAGGAAATTTACTCCAGCTTTTGAAAACGCAATTATTTGAAATCAAAATGGTATCCCCACCCCCTCCGTTGCCCTTTGACGAATCGCCTTTAGTTACTCTACCCTCCACTCAACGGAAGCTGTTTGGACCCCTGTACTCTCTCAAAAGCCTTTTTCATTTGAAAGATATACATCGCATCTCCTCTTAGTTTTATCCAGCTGAGGAAGAGTGTTCCTGCTTGCACATTGCCGTTAATACTGCTTGAAATGAGAGTTACGTTCCGATGTCCATCGGAGGGTGAATCATGAAGCGAGTTGGAGAGGATTTCGCAACGCCTTCACGAACAAACCACAAAGATGTAGGCCGTTCAAATCTTTCTGAGCAACCCACTGACCTACAAAATATTGCACATTGCAAGAAGACTTTATGAACACAACCTTAAAGCGTACGCTTGGCTTTGATGAAGCAGGGGACGTTTTATTGGCTACTCTTGAAATGACGTAATTTCCACAGTCTGGCGAAAACGGAGTGACAGCGCGTTCAGAGTGCAGTCCATGGGAGGGTAACCGAGGCCAGATATTCACTGAAGGTTCACATTCCGGCATCATGAGGCGTATTATGTTCCAACACCTATTGTTGCTGATGCTCCCAGGTTACTTTTCATCCTTGTATGACTCGTTTCGCGAATGTTATTTTTTTTTCTCTTAAGAGAAGTCACTTAAGTCACTGAAGAGGTGACTTAATTGAGCATACAAGATGATCAGAGGATTGGATAGGGTGGACAGTGAGTGAGAGCCTTTTCCCTCGGATGGTGATGACTAGCACGAGGGGACATAGCTTTAAATTAAGAGGAGATAGATATAGGACAGATGTCAGAGATAGGTTCTTTAGTCAGAGAGTAGTAAGGGCGTGGAATTCCCTGCCTGCAACAGTAGTGGACTCGCCAACACTAAGGGCATTTAAATGGTCATTGGATAGACATATGGACGATAAGGGAATAGTGTAGATGGGCTTTAGAGTGGTTTCACAGGTCGGCGCAACATCGAGGGCCGAAGGGCCTGTACTGCGCTGTAATGTTCTATGTACTTCTTGGTTCTGTAGAAACGATTTTATCAGTCAGATTTGTCGTGTGTTAATCTTTGAACGGCGGACTGCCGGTTGGCTGGGAGCATGATGAAACACTTGCAGACGCGGCTTACAAAAGGTACATGGATCATGATTTAAGTACAAGCAGATTTGCTGATCTACTGTCAAATTACATGGAGGTGTGAGTAATTGTAACGCATCTCTTTCAAGAGCTGACCATTCGCCGACTTCAGCTTCTGAACTGCACAATTGCTTCGTTTTCTAAATACCTTGTTTTTGAAATATATATGCATATATTATATGTATATAGCCTTCTATATCAGTACAATTTTAAATGTCACGGCAATGAGAGGCGCCGGGCACTCTCGCTGGTGGAAGTCGTAAGGCTTTTATTATTGAGGTATGGTTTGTGGCGTGATTGAGCGAATTGTCTGCAGACAAAAGACGGAGCATCCTCGCTACCTTCACCGTCCCATTTCATTTTTGATCCTATCTGTTCCTCATGTTTCTCCGCAGTTGGCTATCGGAGCGCTTTCGTTACACAGTGGTGGAACCGCATGTCCGTTGAAAAGGGGAAGACAGTGGAGATGCAGTGTTACCAGAATGACACCAGCGAGACCTACATGAACTGGTATCGTCAGAAGATCGGAGAGGGTTTGCAGCTGATCATTACATCTGCTTTCGGCTCTGATCCTCAGCCTGAGGACAGTTTCACGGGAAAGGTTGAAGTCACCAGGCCCGATTTCAAAAGCTGCAGCCTGAAAATACTGCGCGTGGATCCGACTGATACGGCGGATTATTACTGCGCTGCTAGTGATCACAGTGATCGGAAGGGGTGCAGGTGTGAAACAAAAACTCAGTCACCGTCTTGGGCTCTCGGATCGAAATTCGGTCCAACCCTCAACGCAACCCAATGCATCCCAGGTAAGGTCAGGCGGCAGATCCTGAATTGTCTGCAGACAAAACGAGGATGGGGGTCCCGTGTTTTTCGCATGCATCAAACCCACAATGGCTAACCGCACCGAAGTCCAATTCCCCGCCGCCAAGTCGACTGCCAACAATCTCTGTTGCTATGGCATTGTACACCCTTGCGTGCATCTCACAGCTTGGGGCGATACATGTAATAATAATCTTCATTGTCACAAGCAGGTTTACATTAACACTGCAATGAGGTTAATGTGAAAAGCCCCTAGTCGTCACATTCTGGCGCCTGTTCGGGTACACAGGGGGAGAATTCAGAATATCCTAACAGCACGTCTTTCTTGTGGGACGAAACCGGAGCACCGGGAGGAAACCCAGGCAGACCCAGGGAGGATGTGCAGACTCCGCACAGACAGTGACCCAAGCCGGGAATCGAACCTGGGACCCTGGAGTTATGATACCATGCTGCACACATAGCGATTGTAGAGGCTCCAATGTGTTTCCATTTCCTGTCTGTAGAGGAATCACTCTCGCCTTCAACGCCTGTCATTGCCGGACGTCGAATGACTGAAACATTGATACTTGGAGTTTTTTTGAGTTTCAGACAGCGACGTTCAGCCGTGTCATCAACGCGTTTCCGTGTGGGTGAGCGGAGTGTGGGTGAGCGGAGTGTGGGTGAGCGGAGTGTGGGTGAGCGGAGTGTGGGTGAGCGGAGTGTGGGTGAGCGGAGTGTGGGTGAGCGGAGTGTGGGTGAGCGGAGTGTGGGTGAGCGGAGTGTGGGTGAGCGGAGTGTGGGTGAGCGGAGTGTGGGTGAGCGGAGTGTGGGTGAGCGGAGTGTGGGTGAGCGGAGTGTGGGTGAGCGGAGTGTGGGTGAGCGGAGTGTGGGTGAGCGGAGTGTGGGTGAGCGGAGTGTGGGTGAGCGGAGTGTGGGTGAGCGGAGTGTGGGTGAGCGGAGTGTGGGTGAGCGGAGTGTGGGTGAGCGGAGTGTGGGTGAGCGGAGTGTGGGTGAGCGGAGTGTGGGTGAGCGGAGTGTGGGTGAGCGGAGTGTGGGTGAGCGGAGTGTGGGTGAGCGGAGTGTGGGTGAGCGGAGTGTGGGTGAGCGGAGTGTGGGTGAGCGGAGTGTGGGTGAGCGGAGTGTGGGTGAGCGGAGTGTGGGTGAGCGGAGTGTGGGTGAGCGGAGTGTGGGTGAGCGGAGTGTGGGTGAGCGGAGTGTGGGTGAGCGGAGTGTGGGTGAGCGGAGTGTGGGTGAGCGGAGTGTGGGTGAGCGGAGTGTGGGTGAGCGGAGTGTGGGTGAGCGGAGTGTGGGTGAGCGGAGTGTGGGTGAGCGGAGTGTGGGTGAGCGGAGTGTGGGTGAGCGGAGTGTGGGTGAGCGGAGTGTGGGTGAGCGGAGTGTGGGTGAGCGGAGTGTGGGTGAGCGGAGTGTGGGTGAGCGGAGTGTGGGTGAGCGGAGTGTGGGTGAGCGGAGTGTGGGTGAGCGGAGTGTGGGTGAGCGGAGTGTGGGTGAGCGGAGTGTGGGTGAGCGGAGTGTGGGTGAGCGGAGTGTGGGTGAGCGGAGTGTGGGTGAGCGGAGTGTGGGTGAGCGGAGTGTGGGTGAGCGGAGTGTGGGTGAGCGGAGTGTGGGTGAGCGGAGTGTGGGTGAGCGGAGTGTGGGTGAGCGGAGTGTGGGTGAGCGGAGTGTGGGTGAGCGGAGTGTGGGTGAGCGGAGTGTGGGTGAGCGGAGTGTGGGTGAGCGGAGTGTGGGTGAGCGGAGTGTGGGTGAGCGGAGTGTGGGTGAGCGGAGTGTGGGTGAGCGGAGTGTGGGTGAGCGGAGTGTGGGTGAGCGGAGTGTGGGTGAGCGGAGTGTGGGTGAGCGGAGTGTGGGTGAGCGGAGTGTGGGTGAGCGGAGTGTGGGTGAGCGGAGTGTGGGTGAGCGGAGTGTGGGTGAGCGGAGTGTGGGTGAGCGTGAGTGTGGGTGAGCGTGAGTGTGGGTGAGCGTGAGTGTGGGTGAGCGTGAGTGTGGGTGAGCGTGAGTGTGGGTGAGCGTGAGTGTGGGTGAGCGTGAGTGTGGGTGAGCGTGAGTGTGGGTGAGCGTGAGTGTGGGTGAGCGTGAGTGTGGGTGAGCGTGAGTGTGGGTGAGCGTGAGTGTGGGTGAGCGTGAGTGTGGGTGAGCGTGAGTGTGGGTGAGCGTGAGTGTGGGTGAGCGTGAGTGTGGGTGAGCGTGAGTGTGGGTGAGCGTGAGTGTGGGTGAGCGTGAGTGTGGGTGAGCGTGAGTGTGGGTGAGCGTGAGTGTGGGTGAGCGTGAGTGTGGGTGAGCGTGAGTGTGGGTGAGCGTGAGTGTGGGTGAGCGTGAGTGTGGGTGAGCGTGAGTGTGGGTGAGCGTGAGTGTGGGTGAGCGTGAGTGTGGGTGAGCGTGAGTGTGGGTGAGCGTGAGTGTGGGTGAGCGTGAGTGTGGGTGAGCGTGAGTGTGGGTGAGCGTGAGTGTGGGTGAGCGTGAGTGTGGGTGAGCGTGAGTGTGGGTGAGCGTGAGTGTGGGTGAGCGTGAGTGTGGGTGAGCGTGAGTGTGGGTGAGCGTGAGTGTGGGTGAGCGTGAGTGTGGGTGAGCGTGAGTGTGGGTGAGCGTGAGTGTGGGTGAGCGTGAGTGTGGGTGAGCGTGAGTGTGGGTGAGCGTGAGTGTGGGTGAGCGTGAGTGTGGGTGAGCGTGAGTGTGGGTGAGCGTGAGTGTGGGTGAGCGTGAGTGTGGGTGAGCGTGAGTGTGGGTGAGCGTGAGTGTGGGTGAGCGTGAGTGTGGGTGAGCGTGAGTGTGGGTGAGCGTGAGTGTGGGTGAGCGTGAGTGTGGGTGAGCGTGAGTGTGGGTGAGCGTGAGTGTGGGTGAGCGTGAGTGTGGGTGAGCGTGAGTGTGGGTGAGCGTGAGTGTGGGTGAGCGTGAGTGTGGGTGAGCGTGAGTGTGGGTGAGCGTGAGTGTGGGTGAGCGTGAGTGTGGGTGAGCGTGAGTGTGGGTGAGCGTGAGTGTGGGTGAGCGTGAGTGTGGGTGAGCGTGAGTGTGGGTGAGCGTGAGTGTGGGTGAGCGTGAGTGTGGGTGAGCGTGAGTGTGGGTGAGCGTGAGTGTGGGTGAGCGTGAGTGTGGGTGAGCGTGAGTGTGGGTGAGCGTGAGTGTGGGTGAGCGTGAGTGTGGGTGAGCGTGAGTGTGGGTGAGCGTGAGTGTGGGTGAGCGTGAGTGTGGGTGAGCGTGAGTGTGGGTGAGCGTGAGTGTGGGTGAGCGTGAGTGTGGGTGAGCGTGAGTGTGGGTGAGCGTGAGTGTGGGTGAGCGTGAGTGTGGGTGAGCGTGAGTGTGGGTGAGCGTGAGTGTGGGTGAGCGTGAGTGTGGGTGAGCGTGAGTGTGGGTGAGCGTGAGTGTGGGTGAGCGTGAGTGTGGGTGAGCGTGAGTGTGGGTGAGCGTGAGTGTGGGTGAGCGTGAGTGTGGGTGAGCGTGAGTGTGGGTGAGCGTGAGTGTGGGTGAGCGTGAGTGTGGGTGAGCGTGAGTGTGGGTGAGCGTGAGTGTGGGTGAGCGTGAGTGTGGGTGAGCGTGAGTGTGGGTGAGCGTGAGTGTGGGTGAGCGTGAGTGTGGGTGAGCGTGAGTGTGGGTGAGCGTGAGTGTGGGTGAGCGTGAGTGTGGGTGAGCGTGAGTGTGGGTGAGCGTGAGTGTGGGTGAGCGTGAGTGTGGGTGAGCGTGAGTGTGGGTGAGCGTGAGTGTGGGTGAGCGTGAGTGTGGGTGAGCGTGAGTGTGGGTGAGCGTGAGTGTGGGTGAGCGTGAGTGTGGGTGAGCGTGAGTGTGGGTGAGCGTGAGTGTGGGTGAGCGTGAGTGTGGGTGAGCGTGAGTGTGGGTGAGCGTGAGTGTGGGTGAGCGTGAGTGTGGGTGAGCGTGAGTGTGGGTGAGCGTGAGTGTGGGTGAGCGTGAGTGTGGGTGAGCGTGAGTGTGGGTGAGCGTGAGTGTGGGTGAGCGTGAGTGTGGGTGAGCGTGAGTGTGGGTGAGCGTGAGTGTGGGTGAGCGTGAGTGTGGGTGAGCGTGAGTGTGGGTGAGCGTGAGTGTGGGTGAGCGTGAGTGTGGGTGAGCGTGAGTGTGGGTGAGCGTGAGTGTGGGTGAGCGTGAGTGTGGGTGAGCGTGAGTGTGGGTGAGCGTGAGTGTGGGTGAGCGTGAGTGTGGGTGAGCGTGAGTGTGGGTGAGCGTGAGTGTGGGTGAGCGTGAGTGTGGGTGAGCGTGAGTGTGGGTGAGCGTGAGTGTGGGTGAGCGTGAGTGTGGGTGAGCGTGAGAGTGTGGGTGAGCGAGTGAGTGTGGGTGAGCGAGTGAGTGTGGGTGAGCGAGTGAGTGTGGGTGAGCGAGTGAGTGTGTGTGGGTGAGCGAGTGAGCGAGTGAGTGGGTGTGGGTGAGCGAGTGAGCGAGTGAGTGGGTGTGGGTGAGCGAGTGAGCGAGTGAGTGGGTGTGGGTGAGTGAGTGAGTGGGTGTGGGTGAGCGAGTGAGTGTGGGTGAGCGAGTGAGTGGGTGTGGGTGAGCGAGTGAGTGTGGGTGAGCGAGCGAGTGGGTGTGGGTGAGCGAGTGAGCGAGTGAGTGGGTGTGGGTGAGTGAGTGAGTGGGTGTGGGTGAGTGAGTGAGTGGGTGTGGGTGAGTGAGTGAGTGGGTGTGGGTGAGTGAGTGAGTGGGTGTGGGTGAGTGAGTGGGTGTGGGTGAGTGAGTGGGTGTGGGTGAGTGAGTGAGTGTGGGTGAGTGAGTGAGTGTGGGTGAGTGAGTGGGTGTGGGTGAGTGAGTGGGTGTGGGTGAGTGAGTGGGTGTGGGTGAGTGAGTGGGTGTGGGTGAGTGAGTGGGTGTGGGTGAGTGTGAGAGCGTGAGTGTGAGAGACCGATTGAGTATGGAATCAGCGTGCAATAATGAGTGAGTCTGTAGTAATGAGTGAGTTTCAGTGTGTAAGTGAGTGTGAGTGAGTGATTGTGTAATGGTGAGTGAGTGTGAGTCGGGGTGTGTAAGAGTGAGTTAATGAGTGAGAGTATGTTAGTGAGTGATTGTGCAAGAGTGTGTGAGTATGTGTGTGTGTGAGACTGATTGAGTGAGTGTGTGAGAGTGAGTGAGTGTGGAATCAGTGTGTAATAATGAGTGAGTCTATAGGAATGAGTGAGTTTCAGTGTGTAAGTGAGTGTGAGTGAGTGTGTAAGCGTGAGTTAAATCCACTCGATTAGATTGCACACTGTATCGCACTGCAGTGTATCTGTTAACTGTGAGTGTGTGCAAGAGTGAGCGAGCCAGTGTGTGTGATTGTGTAAGTGAATTTGAGTGTGTGAGCGAGTTTGTGTGTAAGAATGAGTGAGTGTGCGAGTGTGTGTGTGTTATAGTGGGGGTGAGTGTGTGTGTAAGAGTGAATGATTAAGTGTGTGAGGGAGTGTGAGTGCGAGTTTGTAGCAGTGTGTGTGAGTGAATGTATAAGAGTGAGTGAGTGTGTGTGTGATTGAATGTGTAAAGGTGAGTGGGGGGTGTGAGTGAGTGTTTAAGTGTGAGAGAGTGTGTGAGAGACTGAGTGAGTGTGTGAGAGTAAGTGAGTGTGTAATAATGAGTGAGGGTGTAGGAATACGAGTGTGAGTGAGTGTGTAATGGTGAGCGAGTGTGAGTCAGGGTGTGTAAGAGTGAGTTAGTGAGTGTGTTAGTGAGTGATTGTGTACAACTGTGTGAGTGAGTGTGTAAGCGTGAGTTAAATCCACTCGATTAGATTGCACACTGTATCGCACTGCAGTGTATCTGTTAACTGTGAGTGTGTGCAAGAGTGAGCGAGTCTTGCACGACTAGAGAGCTTGATTAGATTCCAGTCTGTAACTCACTCCCGGGTATCTGTTATTCAATATATAAACCATTGTGAACCCCTCGATTAGATTCCAGTCTGTAACTCACTCCCAGGTACCTGTTATTCTATATATAAACACCCCTGAATCCCTCAATTAGATCCTGCTCCTATTCCTTGTGGTCTG
Organism: Scyliorhinus torazame; assembly: GCF_047496885.1. Lineage (NCBI taxonomy): Eukaryota > Metazoa > Chordata > Chondrichthyes > Carcharhiniformes > Scyliorhinidae > Scyliorhinus > Scyliorhinus torazame. Next base: position 34,235,326 of record NC_092710.1, read on the forward strand.
TTATTGCTAATTATCTCTCTGTTTATCTATTTCAGAGTATCCAGAAAAGTGGGATGGGAATGAATTCGGCATCGTTTTGGATTTGGATATTGGAGAAATCATCATTTGGGATAAGTTCTGTTACGTTGATAATTTCCTATCTTCTTTAAAAATAAAACCCTTCCTTTGGAAACATTGCCTCATTCCCTCTACTTGCTGTAAATATCCTGGCAGCTTCTGTTTTGGAAACTGTAGAGGAACATTTATTCCCTTTGTAACCCCATGCTGAACCTGTCCTGGGTGTTTGCTGGGGACAGTGTAGAGGGAGCTTTACTCTGTATCTGACCCTGTGCTGTACCTGCCCTGGGAGTGTTTGCTGGGGACAGTGTAGAGGGAGCTTTACTCTGTATCTGACCCTGTGCTGTACCTGCCCTGGGAGTGTTTGCTGGGGACAGTGTAGAGGGAGCTTTACTCTGTATCTGACCATGTGCTGTACCTGCCCTGGGAGTGTTTGATGGGGACAGTGTAGAGGGAGCTTTACTCTGTATCTAACCCCGTGCTGTACCTGCCCTGGGAGTGTTTGATGGTGACAGTGTCGAGGGAGCATTACTCTTTATCTAACCCCGTGCAGTACCTGTCCTGGGAATGTTTGATGGGTCTTTAAGAGAAGATTCCTGGCCACAAAAACAAAGCTCATTGCAAAGTTTCACTTCATATTTTACATGTTGCTCACAGACAGATTTCTTCAATGAGCTGCTCTATAAATTTGGATTCAATTTGATTTATTCACACTGTGAGATGTCAAGCTTATTCCTCAATCAATACAGGGTCATCGGCAACAACATCATTTTATTAGACAAGGAGGTTCAATGGGATTTTTTCACTGAAATCATCTGATGTCATTTATTGAGATTAGAATTTATAATGAAACAATTTGGATTGAATGAAAACGGTTAGTTTGATAACCCCAACTGCTTTCTGTTAACTCGCCCGTCACTCTCCACTCTCACCTTGTTTTTAAGTTGGGGAATTCTGCTGGCAGCTTGTGCACAGGAAGAGCCCCAAAATGGTGGCACTTTCAAAATTAAGTTCAGAGTCTCTGAAGATGGATTTCTTTCTCTCTTTCTACTTGAACATGTACACACTGACAGCAGGCATATTGATTGCACAGCAAGATTCCCCAGTCAGAAATGTGATCATGGTGGAAAATTCCCCTACGTCCCCTGTGGAAAGGTTGAATTAACTCCCTCATTCCCACGTTTAAGTTTAAGACTTTTAACTCATGACCTTCAAACATTTTGCAGTCCGTGAGCTACTTTTTAATAAGTGTGGTTAATGTTGCTGTGTTTTTTGAAAATATTTTCATTCCGATGAGGACGGACATAACAACATACAAACAATCAGTCAGTCACAACACAAACAAAATACTATTCTCCTCATTTGACATTTATTCCTTTATTTCCATTAAACCTTTCCGCTCTTCCCTCCCCTTACCCACTGGCAACAAACAGATCTGTAAATAGAGACAAGAACAGCTTCCATCTCGTCCAGAAACCCCCATCTGAGCCACAAAGGGCTAACTTTAGTTTCTCAAGTTTAAGGAATTCCGCAATATCCCTCAACCATGTCGATATTTTTGGCGGATCTTCTGACTTCCCTTCCAATAAAATTAGCCTCCGGGCGATCAATGTGGCAAAGGCCACCACATCGGCCCCGTCCCCACCTATTAGTCCCGGTACTTCCGACACCCCAGAAATTGCCTCGTGGTCCCAGTAATATTCCCACCTCCACAACTTTTGTTCGTGTTGAAATAGCGAGAGCCAGAAGCCCACAAATCGTGGACGTGACCAGAAGATGTGGACATGGTTAACTGGTCCTCCTTTACACTCTCACATTTATCTTCTTCCTCTGTGAGGAATCTGCTCATTCGTTCCTGTGTCATATGGGCCCCTGTGTACATCCTTGAATTGTATCAAGCCCATCCGAGCGCATGAAGATGTCGCATTGACCCTGTGTATAATCTCACTCCATAGTCCCCATTCCAACTCCATATCCAACTCTTCCTTCCACTTTTGTTTCATCTCTTCAATCGCTGCTTTCTTTTTGTCCATCAGCCACCTGTAAATGTTAGTAATTCTCCCATCACCAACTCAGCTGGGAGGAGCAATTTCTCCAGCAGCTTGTTCTCCGGTAGGCAAACGAACGAGGACAACTCCTTTTTCACCAAGTTTCATCATTGAAGATAATTAAACTTCACCTCCCTCTGCATTTTATGTTTCTCCCTCAATTCTTCAAATCTACTTTCCAACAACAAGTCTGTAACCTGTCTCAGCCCAGCTTTATGCCACTGTTTAAATATTGTATCCAGTCTTGCCGCTGGGGTGAATCGGTGGTTTCCATAAATAGGGGCTTGCACCGTCAAGTTTACCAAAGCAAAATGGCATCTCCGCTTGCTCCAGATGTTGAAGGAAGATGCCAGCACCGGGCTTTGTGTCAACCTCCCCGGGGGAAATGGGAGTGCAGCTGCAGCGGAAGTCTGCAAACTAGCCCCCTTACACGATTCTTCCACCACCTGTACCCATTCCGCTTCTTCCTCTCCCCACCATTGCCCAATCTTCTCCAAATTCACCGCCCAATAATAATACAAAAGATTGGGAAGCACCAACCCTCCCACCCACCCATTCTTTTTAAATATGAGCTGGTCTTTTTGAAGAGAAATCCAATTAATCACCTTCCAGTTACCGATGGAGAAGTCATCTGCCGCATTTTCTATCTGATTAGAGCAGGGTGTCTGTGTGAGGGTAAGTGTGTTACTGTGTGTGTGGACTTTTCTCTATCTGTCTATCTGCCAGTCGCCCTGGTCCAAGATTATATTTCACTCTCCATAGATGCTGCCTGACCTGCTCAGTATTTTCCTGCATTGGTACAAGAGCGCGGAGGTAAGGCTGAACTTATACAAGACACTAGTTAGACCTCAGCTGGAATATTGTGGACAGTTCTGGGTGCCACACTGTAGGAAGGATGTGAACACACTGGAGCGAGTGCAGAGGAGGTTCACAAGAATGGTTCAGGAATGAGATACTTCAGTGATGAGGTTAGATTGGAGAGGTTGGGTCTGTTCTCCACGGAGAGAAATGGCCAAGAGGAGATGAGATAGAGGTGTTCAAATCTTGGGGGTGCCGGACAGAGTAGACAGGGAGAAACGGTTCCCACTATTAAGAAGATCAAGAACGAGATGGCAGAGAATTAAAGTGAATTGGAAAAGAAGCAAATATGATGTGAGAAAATGGAAACAGTATAGTGTAGAGAGAGCCCTGCTCGATATCTGACCCCGTGCTGTACCTGTCCTGGGAGTGTTTGATGGGGACAGTGTAGAGGGAGCTTTACTCTGTATCTAACCCCGTACTGTACCTGTCCTGGGAGTGTTTGATGGGGACAGTGTAGAGGGAGCTTTACTCTGTATCTGACCCCGTGCTGTACCTGTCCTGGGAGTGTTTGATGGGGACAGTGTAGAGGGAGCTTTACTCTGTATCTAACCCCATGCTGTACCTGTCCTGGGAGTGTTTGATGGGGACAGTGTAGAGGGTGCTTTACTCAGTATGTAACCCCGTGCTGTACCTGCCCTGGGAGTGTTTGATGGGGACAGTGTAGAGAGAGCTTTACACTGTATCTAACCCCATGCTGTACCTGTCCTGGGAGTGTTTGATGGGGACAGTGTGAGGGAGCTTCACACTGTATCTAACCCCATGCTGTACCTGTCCTGGGAGACTTTGATGGGGACGGTGTAGAGGGAGCTTTACTCTGTATCTAACCTCATGCTGTACCTGTCCTGGGAGTGTTTGATGGGGGACAGTGTAGAGAGAGCTTTACTCTGTATCTGACCCTGTGCTGTACCTGTCCTGGGAGTGTTTGATGGGGACAGTGTAGAGGGTGCTTTACTCTGTATCTAACCCCGTGCTGAACCTGTCCTGGGAGTGTTTGATGGGGACAGTGTAGAGGGAGCTTTACTCTGTATCTAACCCCGTACTGTACCTGTCCTGGGAGTGTTTGATGGGGACAGTGTAGAGGGAGCTTTACTCTGTATCTAACCCCGTGCTGTACCTGTCCTGGGAGTGTTTGATGGGGACAGTGTAGAGGGAGCTTTACTCTGTATCGAAACCCATGCTGTACCTGCCCTGGGAGTGTTTGATGGGGACAGTGTAGAGGGTGCTTTACTCAGTATGTAACCCCGTGCTGTACCTGCCCTGGGAGTGTTTGATGGGGACAGTGTAGAGAGAGCTTTACATTGTATCTAACCCCGTGCTGTACCTGTCCTGGGAGTGTTTGATGGGGACAGTATAGAGGGAGATTTACTCTGTATCTAACCCCGTGCTGTACCTGTCCTGGGAGTGTTTGATGGGGACAGTGTAGAGGGAGCTTTACTCTGTATCGAAACCCATGCTGTACCTGTTCTGGGAGGGTTTGATGGGGACAGTGTAGAGGGAGCTTTACTCTGTATCTAACCCCATACTGTACCTGTCCTGGGAGTGTTTGATGGGGACAGTGTAGAGGGTGCTTTACTCAGTATGTAACACCGTGCTGTACCTGCCCTGGGAGTGTTTGATGGGGACAGTGTAGTGAGAGCTTTACACTGTATCTAACCCCATGCTGTACCTGTCCTGGGAGTGTTTGATGGGGACAGTGTGAGGGAGCTTCACACTGTATCTAACCCCATGCTGTACCTGTCCTGGGAGTGTTTGATGGGGACGGTGTAGAGGGAGCTTTACTCTGTATCTAACCTCATGCTGTACCTGTCCTGGGAGTGTTTGATGGGGGACAGTGTAGAGAGAGCTTTACACTGTATCTAACCCCATGCTGTACCTGTCCTGGGAGTGTTTGATGGGGACAGTGTGAGGGAGCTTCACACTGTATCTAACCCCATGCTGTACCTGTCCTGGGAGTGTTTGATGGGGACGGTGTAGAGGGAGCTTTACTCTGTATCTAACCCCGTGCTGTACCTGCCCTGGGAGTGTTTGATGGGGACAGTGTAGAGAGAGCTTTACACTGTATCTAACCCCGTGCTGTACCTGCCTGGGAGTGTTTGATGGGGACAGTGTAGAGGGAGCTTTACTCTGTATCTAACCCCGTGCTGTACCTGTCCTGGGAGTGTTTGATGGGGACAGTGTAGAGGGAGCTTTACTCTGTATCGAAACCCATGCTGTACCTGTCCTGGGAGTGTTTGATGGGGACAGTGTAGAGGGAGCTTTACTCAGTATGTAACCCCATGCTGTACCTGTCCTGGGAGTGTTTGATGGGGACAGTGTAGAGGGTGCTTTACTCAGTATGTAACCCCGTGCTGTACCTGCCCTGGGAGTGTTTGATGGGGACAGTGTAGAGAGAGCTTTACACTGTATCTAACCCCATGCTGTACCTGTCCTGGGAGTGTTTGATGGGGACAGTGTGAGGGAGCTTCACACTGTATCTAACCCCATGCTGTACCTGTCCTGGGAGACTTTGATGGGGACGGTGTAGAGGGAGCTTTACTCTGTATCTAACCTCATGCTGTACCTGTCCTGGGAGTGTTTGATGGGGGACAGTGTAGAGAGAGCTTTACTCTGTATCTGACCCTGTGCTGTACCTGTCCTGGGAGTGTTTGATGGGGACAGTGTAGAGGGTGCTTTACTCTGTATCTAACCCCGTGCTGAACCTGTCCTGGGAGTGTTTGATGGGGACAGTGTAGAGGGAGCTTTACTCTGTATCTAACCCCGTACTGTACCTGTCCTGGGAGTGTTTGATGGGGACAGTGTAGAGGGAGCTTTACTCTGTATCTAACCCCGTGCTGTACCTGTCCTGGGAGTGTTTGATGGGGACAGTGTAGAGGGAGCTTTACTCTGTATCGAAACCCATGCTGTACCTGCCCTGGGAGTGTTTGATGGGGACAGTGTAGAGGGTGCTTTACTCAGTATGTAACCCCGTGCTGTACCTGCCCTGGGAGTGTTTGATGGGGACAGTGTAGAGAGAGCTTTACATTGTATCTAACCCCGTGCTGTACCTGTCCTGGGAGTGTTTGATGGGGACAGTATAGAGGGAGATTTACTCTGTATCTAACCCCGTGCTGTACCTGTCCTGGGAGTGTTTGATGGGGACAGTGTAGAGGGAGCTTTACTCTGTATCGAAACCCATGCTGTACCTGTTCTGGGAGTGTTTGATGGGGACAGTGTAGAGGGAGCTTTACTCTGTATCTAACCCCATACTGTACCTGTCCTGGGAGTGTTTGATGGGGACAGTGTAGAGGGTGCTTTACTCAGTATGTAACACCGTGCTGTACCTGCCCTGGGAGTGTTTGATGGGGACAGTGTAGTGAGAGCTTTACACTGTATCTAACCCCATGCTGTACCTGTCCTGGGAGTGTTTGATGGGGACAGTGTGAGGGAGCTTCACACTGTATCTAACCCCATGCTGTACCTGTCCTGGGAGTGTTTGATGGGGACGGTGTAGAGGGAGCTTTACTCTGTATCTAACCTCATGCTGTACCTGTCCTGGGAGTGTTTGATGGGGGACAGTGTAGAGAGAGCTTTACACTGTATCTAACCCCATGCTGTACCTGTCCTGGGAGTGTTTGATGGGGACAGTGTGAGGGAGCTTCACACTGTATCTAACCCCATGCTGTACCTGTCCTGGGAGTGTTTGATGGGGACGGTGTAGAGGGAGCTTTACTCTGTATCTAACCCCGTGCTGTACCTGCCCTGGGAGTGTTTGATGGGGACAGTGTAGAGAGAGCTTTACACTGTATCTAACCCCGTGCTGTACCTGCCTTGGAGTGTTTGATGGGGACAGTGTAGAGGGAGCTTTACTCTGTATCTAACCCCGTGCTGTACCTGTCCTGGGAGTGTTTGATGGGGACAGTGTAGAGGGAGCTTTACTCTGTATCGAAACCCATGCTGTACCTGTCCTGGGAGTGTTTGATGGGGACAGTGTAGAGGGAGCTTTACTCAGTATGTAACCCCGTGCTGTACCTGCCCTGGGAGTGTTTGATGGGGACAGTGTGAGGGAGCTTCACACTGTATCTAACCCCATGCTGTACCTGTCCTGGGAGTGTTTGATGGGGGACAGTGTAGAGAGAGCTTTACTCTGTATCTAACCCCGTGCTGTACCTGTCCTGGGAGTGTTTGCAGGGGACAGTGTAGAGGGAGCTTTACTCTGTATCTAACCCCGTGCTGAACCTGTCCTGGGAGTGTTTGATGGGGACAGTGTAGAGGGAGCTTTACTCTGTATCTAACCCCGTACTGTACCTGTCCTGGGAGTGTTTGATGGGGACAGTGTAGAGGGAGCTTTACTCTGTATCTAACCCCGTGCTGTACCTGTCCTGGGAGTGTTTGATGGGGACAGTGTAGAGGGAGCTTTACTCTGTATCGAAACCCATGCTGTACCTGCCCTGGGAGTGTTTGATGGGGACAGTGTAGAGGGTGCTTTACTCAGTATGTAACCCCGTGCTGTACCTGCCCTGGGAGTGTTTGATGGGGACAGTGTAGAGAGAGCTTTACATTGTATCTAACCCCGTGCTGTACCTGTCCTGGGAGTGTTTGATGGGGACAGTATAGAGGGAGATTTACTCTGTATCTAACCCCGTGCTGTACCTGTCCTGGGAGTGTTTGATGGGGACAGTGTAGAGGGAGCTTTACTCTGTATCGAAACCCATGCTGTACCTGTTCTGGGAGGGTTTGATGGGGACAGTGTAGAGGTAGCTTTACTCTGTATCTAACCCCATACTGTACCTGTCCTGGGAGTGTTTGATGGGGACAGTGTAGAGGGTGCTTTACTCAGTATGTAACACCGTGCTGTACCTGCCCTGGGAGTGTTTGATGGGGACAGTGTAGTGAGAGCTTTACACTGTATCTAACCCCATGCTGTACCTGTCCTGGGAGTGTTTGATGGGGACAGTGTGAGGGAGCTTCACACTGTATCTAACCCCATGCTGTACCTGTCCTGGGAGTGTTTGATGGGGACGGTGTAGAGGGAGCTTTACTCTGTATCTAACCTCATGCTGTACCTGTCCTGGGAGTGTTTGATGGGGGACAGTGTAGAGAGAGCTTTACACTGTATCTAACCCCATGCTGTACCTGTCCTGGGAGTGTTTGATGGGGACAGTGTGAGGGAGCTTCACACTGTATCTAACCCCATGCTGTACCTGTCCTGGGAGTGTTTGATGGGGACGGTGTAGAGGGAGCTTTACTCTGTATCTAACCCCGTGCTGTACCTGCCCTGGGAGTGTTTGATGGGGACAGTGTAGAGAGAGCTTTACACTGTATCTAACCCCGTGCTGTACCTGCCTGGGAGTGTTTGATGGGGACAGTGTAGAGGGAGCTTTACTCTGTATCTAACCCCGTGCTGTACCTGTCCTGGGAGTGTTTGATGGGGACAGTGTAGAGGGAGCTTTACTCTGTATCGAAACCCATGCTGTACCTGTCCTGGGAGTGTTTGATGGGGACAGTGTAGAGGGAGCTTTACTCAGTATGTAACCCCATGCTGTACCTGTCCTGGGAGTGTTTGATGGGGACAGTGTAGAGGGTGCTTTACTCAGTATGTAACCCCGTGCTGTACCTGCCCTGGGAGTGTTTGATGGGGACAGTGTAGAGAGAGCTTTACACTGTATCTAACCCCATGCTGTACCTGTCCTGGGAGTGTTTGATGGGGACAGTGTGAGGGAGCTTCACACTGTATCTAACCCCATGCTGTACCTGTCCTGGGAGACTTTGATGGGGACGGTGTAGAGGGAGCTTTACTCTGTATCTAACCTCATGCTGTACCTGTCCTGGGAGTGTTTGATGGGGGACAGTGTAGAGAGAGCTTTACTCTGTATCTGACCCTGTGCTGTACCTGTCCTGGGAGTGTTTGATGGGGACAGTGTAGAGGGTGCTTTACTCTGTATCTAACCCCGTGCTGAACCTGTCCTGGGAGTGTTTGATGGGGACAGTGTAGAGGGAGCTTTACTCTGTATCTAACCCCGTACTGTACCTGTCCTGGGAGTGTTTGATGGGGACAGTGTAGAGGGAGCTTTACTCTGTATCTAACCCCGTGCTGTACCTGTCCTGGGAGTGTTTGATGGGGACAGTGTAGAGGGAGCTTTACTCTGTATCGAAACCCATGCTGTACCTGCCCTGGGAGTGTTTGATGGGGACAGTGTAGAGGGTGCTTTACTCAGTATGTAACCCCGTGCTGTACCTGCCCTGGGAGTGTTTGATGGGGACAGTGTAGAGAGAGCTTTACATTGTATCTAACCCCGTGCTGTACCTGTCCTGGGAGTGTTTGATGGGGACAGTATAGAGGGAGATTTACTCTGTATCTAACCCCGTGCTGTACCTGTCCTGGGAGTGTTTGATGGGGACAGTGTAGAGGGAGCTTTACTCTGTATCGAAACCCATGCTGTACCTGTTCTGGGAGTGTTTGATGGGGACAGTGTAGAGGGAGCTTTACTCTGTATCTAACCCCATACTGTACCTGTCCTGGGAGTGTTTGATGGGGACAGTGTAGAGGGTGCTTTACTCAGTATGTAACACCGTGCTGTACCTGCCCTGGGAGTGTTTGATGGGGACAGTGTAGTGAGAGCTTTACACTGTATCTAACCCCATGCTGTACCTGTCCTGGGAGTGTTTGATGGGGACAGTGTGAGGGAGCTTCACACTGTATCTAACCCCATGCTGTACCTGTCCTGGGAGTGTTTGATGGGGACGGTGTAGAGGGAGCTTTACTCTGTATCTAACCTCATGCTGTACCTGTCCTGGGAGTGTTTGATGGGGGACAGTGTAGAGAGAGCTTTACACTGTATCTAACCCCATGCTGTACCTGTCCTGGGAGTGTTTGATGGGGACAGTGTGAGGGAGCTTCACACTGTATCTAACCCCATGCTGTACCTGTCCTGGGAGTGTTTGATGGGGACGGTGTAGAGGGAGCTTTACTCTGTATCTAACCCCGTGCTGTACCTGCCCTGGGAGTGTTTGATGGGGACAGTGTAGAGAGAGCTTTACACTGTATCTAACCCCGTGCTGTACCTGCCTTGGAGTGTTTGATGGGGACAGTGTAGAGGGAGCTTTACTCTGTATCTAACCCCGTGCTGTACCTGTCCTGGGAGTGTTTGATGGGGACAGTGTAGAGGGAGCTTTACTCTGTATCGAAACCCATGCTGTACCTGTCCTGGGAGTGTTTGATGGGGACAGTGTAGAGGGAGCTTTACTCAGTATGTAACCCCGTGCTGTACCTGCCCTGGGAGTGTTTGATGGGGACAGTGTGAGGGAGCTTCACACTGTATCTAACCCCATGCTGTACCTGTCCTGGGAGTGTTTGATGGGGGACAGTGTAGAGAGAGCTTTACTCTGTATCTAACCCCGTGCTGTACCTGTCCTGGGAGTGTTTGCAGGGGACAGTGTAGCGGGAGCTTTACTCTGTACCTAACCCCGTGCTGTACCTGTCCTGGGAGTGTTTGATGGGGACAGTGTAGAGGTTGCTTTACTCTGTATCTAACCCCGTGCTGTACCTGTCCTGGGAGTGTTTGATGGGGACAGTGTAGAGGGAGCTTTACTCTGTATCTAACCCCGTGCTGTACCTGTCCTGGAAGTGTTTGATGGGGACAGTGTAGAGGGAGCTTTACTCTGTATCTAACCCCGTGCTGTTCCTGTCCTGGGAGTGTTTGCTGGGGACAGTGGAGAGGGTGCTTTACTCTGTATCTAACCCCGTGCTGTACCTGCCCTGGGAGTGTTTGATGGGGACAGTGGCGAGGGAGCTTTACTCTGTATCTAACTCTGTGCTGTACCTGTCCTGGGAGTGTTTGATGGGGACAGTGTAGAGGGTGCTTTACTCTGTATCTAACCCCATGCTGTAGCTGCCCTGGGAGTGTTTGATGGGGACAGCATAGAGGAACCCTTGCTCTGTATCTAACCCCGTGCTGTACCTGTCCTGGGAGTGTTTGATGGGGACAGCATAGAGGAACCCTTACTCTGTATCTGACCCCGTGCTGTACCTGTCCTGGGAGTGTTTGATGGGGACATCGTGAGTGAGTGGTTGTGTCAGTGTATAAGTGAGTGAGTGTGTAAGTGTGAATGAGTTTGTGTGTGAGTATGTGAGTGAGTGACTGTGTCAAAAGTTACTGAATGTGTAATGGTGAGTTTGTGTAAGAGTGAGCAAGTCAGTGTGTGTGTGTATGTCAGTGTGAGTCATTGTGTCAGTCAGTTTGAGTTTGTGAGTGAGTGTGTGTGAGTGGTGGTGTGTAAGAATTAGTGAGTGGGTTATTGAGTGTGAAAGAGTGTGTAGGAGTGAGTGTGTGTTAGCATGTGGGTGTGATAGTGTGTCAGAGTGATAGTGAGTGTGTGAGAGTGTGTGTGTGTAAGACCGAGTGAGTGTGTGAGACTAAGTGAGTGTGTGTGAGTCAATGTGTAATAATGAGTGAGTCTGTAGGAATGAGTGAGTTTCAGTCTGTATGTGAGTGTGAGTGAGTGTAATCGTGAGCGAATGTGAGTCAGGATGTGTAACAGTGAGTTAGTGAGAGTGTGTGTTAGTGAGTGATTGTGTAAGAGTGTGAGTGAGTGTGTCAGACTGTGTGATTGAGTGTGTGCGCGTAAGAGTGAGTGACTGTATAAGTGTGAGTGTATGAGTGAGTGTGTAAGTGTGAACGAGTTAGTGTGTGTGAGTATGTGAGTGAGTGACTGTCAAGAGTGACTGAGTGTGTAATGGTGAGTGTGTGTAGGAGTGAGTGAATCAGTGTGTACGTATATCAATGTGAGTGATTGTGTAAATCAGTTTGAGTGTGTGAGTGAGTGTGAGCTAGTATGTAAGAATGAGTGAGTAGGTGATTGAGTGTGAAAGTGTGTGTCTGTGTGTAATTGTGAGAGTGTGAAGAACTGTGTGAGTCAGTATGCAAGAGTGATGTGTGTTAGCATCTGGGAGTGATTGTGTCAGAGTGACAGGTGTGTAAGAATGAGTGTGTGACTGTGACAGTGAGTGTGTGACAGTGAGTGTGTGAGTGAGTGTGTGTGCGACTGAGTGAGTGTGTGAAAGTAAGTGAGGGTGTGTGGATCAGTGTATACTAATGAGTGAGTCTATAGGAATGAGTGAGCGTGAGTGAGTCAGTGTGTAATAGTGAGCGAGTGTGACAGAGGTGTGTAAGAGTGAGTTAGTGAGTGAGAATGTTAGTGCGTGATTGTGTAAGTGTGTGAGCGAGTGTGTAAGCGTATGCGTGTGAGCGAGTGTGTAAGAGTGTGTGAGAGAGTGAGTGAAATCTACCCCCTCAATTAGATTGCACACTGTGTTGCACTCCAGTATATCTGTTAACAGTGAGTGTGTGTTAGGGTGACTGTGTGTAAGAGTGAGTGAGTCAGTGTGTGAGTATGTAAGTGTGGGTGATTGTGTAAGTGAGTTTGAGTGTGTGGGCGAGTTAGTGTGGAAGAATGAGTGAGTGTGCGAGTGTGTGTAATAGTGGGTGCGAGTGAGTGTGTATGAGTGAGTGAGTGTGTATGAGTGAGTGAGTGTGTATGAGTGAGTGAGTGTGTAAGAGCGAGTGTGTGTGTGTGTGAAGGAATGTGTAAGAGTGAGTGAGGGAGTGTGAGTGAGTGTGCAAGTGAGTGCTTACGTATGAGAGAATGAGTGTGTGTAAGACTGAGTGAGTGGTGTGAATGTGTAAGTGAGAGTGTGAGAGTAAGTCAGTGTGTAATAATGAGTGAGTGTGTAGGAATAATTGAGTTTCAGTGTGTGAGCGAGTGTGTAATAGTGAGCAAGTGTGCGTCAGGGTGCGTAAGCGTGATTTTGTTATTAAGTGCGTGATAGTGTGTGTTAGTGAGCGATTGTGTCAGGGTGTGAGTGAGTGTGTAAGAGTGAGTTAAATCTAACCCCTCAATTTGGTTTCACTCTGTAACGCACTTCTGGGTATCTGTTATTCTCCATATAAACTATCCTGAACTCCTCGATTAGATTCCCGTCTGTAACTCACTCCCGGGTATCTGTTATTCTCTACATATGATGTGGAGATGCCGGCGTTGGACTGGGGTGAGCACAGTACGAAGTCTTACAACACCAGGTTAAAGTCCAACAGGTTTGTTTCGATGTCACTAGCTTTCGGAGCGCTGCTCCTTCCTCAGGTGGCAGGATTCACCTGAGGAAGGAGCAGCGCTCCGAAAGCTAGTGACATCGAAACAAACCTGTTGGACTTTAACCTGGTGTTGTAAGACTTTGTACTATTCTCTATATAAACTATCCTGAACCCCTCGATTAGATTCCAGTCTGTAACTCACTCCTGGGTATCTGTTATTCTATATATAAACTATCCTGATCCCCTCGATTAGATTCCAGTCTGTAACTCACTCCTGGGTATCTGTTGTTCTATTATAAACTATCCTGAACCCCTCGATTAGATTCCAGCCTGTCACTCACTCCCGGGTATCTGTTATTCTATATATAAACTATCCCGAAGCCCTCGATTAGATTCCAGTCTGTAACTCACTCCTGGGTATCTGTTATTCTGTATATCATCTATCCCGAAGCCCTCCATTAGATTGCAGTCAGTAATTCATTCCCAGATATAATCTATTCTGTGTATTAACCAACGATATGCCGGACTGAGATGTGGAGGAATTTTGTCACTCAGATGGTGGTGAATCCTGGGAATTCTCTATCCCAGAGGGATGTGGAGACTCAGTCATTGAGCCGGTTCTAGACTGCGATTGATTGATCAACAAGAGGCACGGGGATAGGGCAGGAAGACGGTGTTGAAATGGAAGAATCTCCATGATCATATTGACTGGTGGAGTGAGTTCGAAGGGCTGAATGGACCAGTCCTGCTCCTATTCCTTGTGGTCTGTCATTGCTAATTATTTCTATGTTTATCTATTTAAGATTATCAGGAAAAGTGGGATGGAAATGAATTCGGCATCGTTTTGGATTTGGATATTGGAGTAATCACCATTTGGGGTCAGTTCTGTTATGTTGATAATTTGCGATCTCTTTTCAAAATAAAACCCTTCCTTTGAAAACATTGCTTCATTCCCTCTACTTGCTGTAAATATCCTGGCAGCGTCTGTTGTGGAAATTGGAGAGGAACATTTATTCCGTTTGTAACCCCGTGGTGCACCTGTCCTGGTAGTGTTTGATGGGACAGTGTAGAGGGAGCTTTACTCTGTATCTAACCCCGTGCTGTACCTGTCCTGGGAGTGTTTGATGGGGCAGTGTAGAGGGAGCTTTACTCTCTTTCTAACCCCGTGCTGTACCTGTCCTGCGAGTGTTTGATGGGGCAGTGTAGAGGGAGCTTTACTCTGTATCTAACACCATGCTGCACCTGTCCTGGAAGTGTTTGATGGGGTCAGTGCAGAGGGAGCTTTACTCTATATCTAACCCTGTGCTGTACCTGTCCTGGGAGTGTTTGATGGGGAGAGTGTAGAGGGAGCTTTACTCTGTATCTAACCCCATGCTGTACCTGTACTGGGAGTGTTTGATGGGGACAGTGTAGAGGGAGCTTTACTCTGTATCTAACCCTGTGCTGTACCTGTACTGGGAGTGTTTGATGGGGACAGCATAGAGGAACCCCTACTCTGTATCTAACCCCGTGCTGTACCTGTCCTGGGAGTGTTTGATGGGGACAGTGTAGAGGGAGCTGTACTCTATATCTGACCCTGTGCTGTACCTGTCCTGGGAGTGTTTGATGGGGACAGGGTAGAGGGTGCTTTACACTGTATCTAACCTCGTGCTGTACCTGTCCTGGGAGTGTTTGATGTGGACAGTGTAGAGGGAGATTTACTCTGTATCTAACCCCACGCTGTACCTGTCCTGGGAGTGTTTGATGGGGACAGTGTAGAGGGAGCTTTACACTGTATCAACCCTGTGCTGTACCTGTCCTGGGAGTGTTTGATGGGGACAGTGTAGAGGGAGCTTTACTCTGTATCTGACCCTGTGCTGTACCTGTCCTGGGAGTGTTTGATGTGAGCAGTGTAGAGGAAACCTTACTCTGTATCTAACCCCGTGCTGTACCTGTCCTGGGAGTGTTTGATGGGGACAGTGTAGAGGGAGCTGTACTCTGTATCTGACCCTGTGCTGTACCTGTCCTGGGAGTGTTTGATGGGGACAGTGTAGAGGCAGCTTTACTCTGTATCTGACCCCGTGCTGTACCTGCCCTGGGAGTGTTTGATGTGGGGACAGTGTAGAGGGAGCTTTACTCTGTATCTAACCCCGTGCTGTCCCTGTCCTGGGAGTGTTTGATGGGGACAGTGTGGAGGGTGCTTTACTCTGTATCTAACCCCGTGCTGTCCCTGTCCTGGGAGTGTTTGCTGGGGACAGTGTAGAGGGAGCTTTACTTTGTATCTAACCCCGTGCTGTACCTGTCCTGGGAGTGTTTGATGTGGACAGTGTAGAGGAAACCTTACTCTGTATCTAACTCCTTATTCATGGGTCACTAAACGCTAGCGTGCGGGTACATTAAGCAATCAGGAGGTCCAATGGTACGTTAACTTTCATCGCTCGGGGTTATTAGTACAGGGGTTAAGATGACTTGCTGCAATTGTTCAGAGCAATGGTCACAACACACCTGGACCATTGTGTAGAGTTTTGTTCTCCATATATAAGGAAGGATATACTTGCTGTAGAAGGAGTGTAACGGAGATTCACCAGACAAATCCCTGGGATGGTGAAGTTGTCTGATGAGGAGAGATTGAGGAAAATGTACCCGTGTTCCCGAGAGTGCCGAAAAATGAGAGGTGATCTTGAAACATACACAATTCATACGGGGCATCACAAGATAGATGTAGGTTGGATGATCATTCTGACTGGTGAGATTAGAACCAGGGGAAGGGGGGCACAGTCTCAAACCATAAGACATAGATGCAGAATTAGGACACTCGGCCCATCGAGTCTGCTCCGCCATTCAATCATGGGTAATATTTTTCTAATTCCCATTCTCCTGCCGTCTCTCCATAAACCCTGATCCCCTTATTGATCAAGAACCTATCTATCTCTGTCTTAGAGATACTCAGTGATTTGGCCTCCACACCCTTCTGCGGCAAAGAGTTCCACAGATTCACCACCCTCTGGCTGAAGAAATTCCTCCTCATCTCTGTTTAAAAGGATCGTCCCTTTAGTCTGAGATGGTGTCCTCTGCTTCTAATTGTTCCTACAAGTGGAAACATCCTCTCCACGTCCACTCTATCCAGGCCTCGCAGTATCCTGTAAGTTTCAATAAGATCCCCCCTCATCCTTCTGACCGCCAACGAGTACAGACCCAGTGTCCTTAACCATTCATCATACGACAAGTTCTTCATTCCAGGGAACATTCTTGTGAACCTACTCTGGACCCTTTCCAAGGCCAGCACATCCTTCCTTAGATACTGGGCCCAAAACTGCTCACAATACTCCAAATGGGATCTGCCTAGAGCCTTATACAGCCTCAGAAGTACGTCTCTGGTCTTGTATTCTCGCCCTCTTGACATGAATGCTCAGAATCAGGGGTAGACCATTGCAGACTGAGATGAGGAGGAATTTCTTCATTAAGAGGGTGGAGACTCCAGAGGGTTGTGGAAGCTCAATCATTGAGCATGTTCCAGACACAAATCGAGTGTGTATAATGCAATAGGAATGTGTGTGTGAGTGTGCGTGCGTCTGTGCGTGCCAGGATCTGTTTGAATGGTGGAGCAGACTCGATGGGCCAAACCGCCTACACCTGCTCATATTTTCCTTTGAGACTTAAATGCGTATACACACACAGATTCACAGATACACACACACACACACACACACATGCGCGTGCACACACTGACTGATACATACACGGGTCCAGATACATGCATACATACACACACATGCGTGCATAGACACATGCGTGTACACACACATTGGCGCACACACACATATATATTAGCCATTTAAGACCATTTGATAGAATGCTACACATCCCAGTTTGCCAATGACACCAAACATTAGACAGCATTGGAAGCAACATAGCTGGAAATATCAAATTGCAGGGAGATATTATCCTTTTGGCAGTAGACTGAACTGGTGGACGTGTTTCTGTGTTGGGAAATGTAAGATGATGTACTTTAGACTTAAAAAGGATAGAACCGTGATCTTTATAAACGATGAGAAGACAGAAACAGTGGAAGTTTAAACTGTACAGATATTTCACAGCTAGATTCACACACACACAATACAGACAGCAATGTATGGTAGATTTTGGAAGTTCCACAAATGTTGTCAAGTGCAGTGCGAGGCGTACCTCAATGTTTCAGTCTTACTGAGAAACTGTCAGCCCACAGGGACAACATTTTTGTATAATAGGATTGAAGCACAAGTTCAAATAGTTTTGTTTCAAAGTTTAAAATAACCAGTCATTTTTCTGTGCAGCTTTCGGAATCTGTCAGTGGAATTTAGGTTATACAGGCAAGTGTTAACAAGAGTATTGGGAACTGATTAGAAGTTTTGATGGAGATATTCCTGCATTATGGAAATGTGTGAGATCTATTTAGGGTTGGGGAATGGATTGATCAAAGGATGTAGTTTTTTGTTATCTATATCAGACTGACAGCCTTGAAGATTCACAACTTCCATGTGCTGAAATAAAGGTTTGATTAACAAAGGCCTATTATTCAAATACTTCAGACAAGTGACAAAACAACAATAACAGAGAATATACAAACCGAGACAAGCAGACACCTGGAATCGGAGCTTAAACTTCATGTTTAAATGTGAAGGGCTGAAATAAGCAAGAGTCCACCCTGGGATTCGGTGCAATTTGAGTTCTGCTTTTCCATAAAATAAAAATAACTATCTGCAATGAAAAATTCTTTGGACAGGACAGAGGGATTTTGACTCTGTATTTAAGCCCAGACAGTGTTTGGGTTGTGAGTGTTTGATGGACAGTGCAGATAAAGCTTTACTCTGAAACACTGGAATTTAGCTTAAGGGTGATTTAATCACATGCTTCAGAATAATAATTGATATTGTACATCTCGTGTGTGTCTCAGTGTCAGCTGTGAAACATGTACAGCACAATCTCATCCTGTTTCTGTGTGTCTCTCTGAAATTAGCTGGTCCATTTCCTAAATTACCACTGACTCAATTTCAAAAGGGCTCCATTGCCTGTGAAGCAGTTTGTGATACCCAAAGGTTATGAAAAGTGCTTTCGAAAAGTCTGTCCCCAAGCTGTTGTGAGGATGTTCAGAGTCAGTGTGTAACTTGGGTCACACACAGGCCAGATACACCTCTCCAAGTTAAAGGTGGAGAATGGATCTCGCTCCATTTGAAAGATGTAATGACGCAGCCTGTCTGAGTTTGTGTCTGTGTGTGAGTTTGTGTTTGTCTGTACACGTGTTTGTGTGTCTTGGGTGGGGTGGGAGGTTGTGTGTGTGACTCATTACGCGGCACGGTAGCACAGAGGGTAGCACTGTGGCTTCACAGCTCCAGGGTCCCGGGTTCGATTCCCGGCATGTTCTCCCTGTGTCTGCGTGGGTTTCCTCCGGGAGCTCCGGTTTCCTCCCACAAGTCTGAAAGACGTGCTGTTAGGTAATTTGGACATTCTGAATTCTCCCTCTGTGTACCCGAACAGGCGCCGGAATGTGGCGACTAGGGATTTTCACAGTAACTTCATTGCAGTGTTAATGTCAGTCTATGTCTGACAATAAAGATTATTATAAATGGTAGTCCCACAGGCTCTTACCCTGGGTACATGGTAGTCAGCACTCCAAAACAGTTAATTGTAGTGTCCACAGCAGTGTGGTGTAATGTAGTATTAACTGGGACAAGAGCTCATAGTATAAACAGTGACGGGGTCAACTGCAGTGATCACTGGGAAAGGAGCTAATGTGTTCTCAATAGAGATGTGGATGAGAACGGTTATATATTACAAGGTAATATTCACAATGACATTCTCTAATGCAGTAATATTTCTCACACCGTGTAGAGCAGGATTTACAGCTACTGATACTGCTGGGAAATAAAGTCATCGAGGGCTTTGTATCGGATTATTAAAATAGGTTATTGATTAAGGTGGTCTAGTCGCTAAGGCAGGCTCGATCAGCTGAATGGCCCATTCCTGTTCCTATGTACCTCTCCTGGGCGTATTTGGTGAGGACAGATGTACAGAGAGCTACATCTGGACAATTTTGGACACTAAGGGCAATTTAGCATGGCCAATCCACCTAACTTGCACATCTTTGGACTGTGGGAGGAAACTGGAGCACCCAGAGGAAACCCACGCACACACGGGGAGGATGTGCAGACTCCGCACAGACAGTGACCCAAGACGGAATCGAACCTGGGACCCTGGAGCTGTGAAGCAATTGTGCTTTCCACAATGCTACCATGCTGCCCCAGAGCTTTACTCTGTATCTCACCGCGTGCTGTACCTGTCGAGAAGTATTTGATGGGGACAGTGCAGAGGGAGCTTTACTCTTTATCTAACCTTATGCTGTACCTGTCCTGGGACTGTTTGATGGGGATGACGTGGAGGGAGCTTTACTCTGTATCTAACCCCGTGCTGTACCTATCCTGGGAGTGTTTGATGGGGATAATGTAGAGGGAGCTTTTTACTGTATCTCACCCCGTGCAGTACCTGTCCTGGAAGTGTTTGATGGGGACAGTGTAGTGGGTGCTTTACTCTGTATCTAACCCCGTGCTCTACCTGTCCTGGGTGTGTTTGCTGGGGACAGTGTAGAGGGAGCTTTACTCTGTATCTAACCCCGTGCTGTACCTGTCCTGGGGATGTTTGATGGGTACAGTGTAAAGGGATCTTTACTCTGTATCTAACTCCGTGCTGTACCTGTCCTGGGAGTGTTTGATGGGGACTGTGTAGAGGGATCTTTACTCTGTATCTAACACCGTGTAGTACCTGTGCTGGGAGTGTTAGATGGGGACAGTGTGAGGGTGCTTTACTCTGTATCTAACCCCGTGCTGTACCTGTGCTGGGAGTGTTTGATGGGGTCAGTGCAGACGGAGCTTTAATCTGTATCTAACCCCGTGCTGTACCTGTCCTGGGAGTGTTTGATGGGGACAGTGTAGAGGGAGCTTTACTCTGTATCTAGCCCCGTGCTGCACCTGTCCTGGGAGTGTTTGATGGGGACAGTGCAGAGGGAGCTTTACTCTGTATCTAACCCCATGCTGCAACTGTCCTGGGAGTGTTTGCTGGGGACAGTGTGGAGGGAGCTTTACTCTGTATCTAACCCCGTGCTGTACCTGTCCTGGGAGTGTTTGATGGGGACAGTGGAGAGTGAGCTTTACTCTGTATCTGACCCTGTGCTGTACCTGTCCTGGGAGTGTTTGATGTGGTCAGTGTAGAGGAAACCTTACTCTGTATCTAACTCCTTATTCATGGGTCTCTAAACGCTAGCGTGCGGGTACATTAAGCAATCTTAAATTGGAGGGCCAAAGGTACGTTAACTTTCAACGCTCGGGGTTATTATTACAGGGGTTAAGATGACTTGCTGCAATTGTACAGAGCCTTGGTCACAACACACCTGGACCATTGTGTAGAGTTTTGTTCTCCATATCTAAGGAAGGATATACTTGCTGTAGAAGGAGTGTAACGGAGATTCACCAGACGAATCCCTGGGATGGTGAAGTTGTCTGATGAGGAGAGATTGAGGAAAATGTACCTGTGTTCCATAGAGTGCCGAAAAATGAGAGGTGATCTTGAAACATACACAATTCATACGGGGCATCACAAGATAGATGTAGGTTGGATGATCATTCTGACTGGTGAGATTAGAACCAGGGGGAGGGGGCACAGTCTCAAACCACCAGACATAGATGCAGAATTAGACCACTCGGCCCATCGACATCGAGTCTGCTCCGCCATTCAATCATGGGTAATATTTTTCTAATTCCGATTCTCCTGCCTTCTCTCCATAAACCCTGATCCCCTTATTGATCAAGAACCTATCTATCTCTGTCTGAGAGATACTCAGTGATTTGGCCTCCACACCCTTCTGCGGCAAAGAGTTCCACAGATTCACCACCCTCTGGCTGAAGAAATTCCTCCTCATCTCTGTTTTAAAGGATCGTCCCTTTAGTCTGAGATGGTGTCCTCTGCTTCTAATTGTTCCTACAAGTGGAAACATCCTCTCCACGTCCACTCTATCCAGGCCTCGCAGTATCCTGTAAGTTTCAATAAGATCCCCCCTCATCCTTCTGACCGCCAACGAGTACAGACCCAGTGTCCTCAACCATTCCTCATACAACAGGTTCTTCATTCCAGGGACCATTCTTGTGAACCTCCTCTGGACTCTTTCCAAGGCCAGCACATCCTTCCTTAGATACCGGGCCCAAAACTGCTCACAATACTCCAAATGGCATCTGACCAGAGCCTTATCCAGCCTCAGAAGTAGATCCCTGGTCTTGTATTCTTGCCCTCTTGACATGAATGCTCAGAATCAGGGGTAGACCATTGCAGACTTAGATGAGGAGGAATTTCTTCATTAAGAGGGTGGAGAATCCAGAGGGTTGTGGAAGCTCAATCATTGAGCATGTTCCAGACACAAATCGAGTGTGTATAATGCAATCGGAATGTGTGTGTGAGTGTGCGTGCGTCTGTGCGTGCCAGGATCTGTTTGAATGGTGGAGCAGACTCGATGGGCCAAATCGCCTACACCTGCTCATATTTTCCTTTTGAGACTTAAATGCGTATACACACACAGGTTCACAGATACACACACACACACATGCGCGTGCACACACTGACTGATACATACACGGGTCCAGATACATGCATACATACACACACATGCGTGCATAGACACATGCGTGTACACACACATTGGCGCACACTCACACATATATATGAGCCATTTAAGACCATTTGATAGAATGCTACACATCCCAGTTTGCCAATGACACCAAACATTAGACAGCGTTGTAAGCAACATAGCTGGAAATATCAAATTGCAGGGAGATATTATCTTTTTGGCAGTAGACTGAACTGTGGACGTGTTTCAGTGTTGGGAAAGGTTTAGATGATGTACTTCAGACTTAAAAAGGATAGAGCCGTGATCTTTTTAAATGATGAGAAGACAGAAACAGTGGAAGTTTAAACTGTACAGATATTTCACAGCTAGATTCACACAATACAGACAGCAATGTATCGTAGATTTTGGAAGTGCCACAAATGTTGTCAAGTGCAGTGCGAGGCGTACCTCAATGTTTCAGTCTTACTGAGAAACTGCCAGCCCACAGGGACAACAATTCTGTATCATAGGATTGAAGCACAAGTTCAAATAGTTTTGTTTCAAAGTTTAAAATAACCAGTCATTTTTCTGTGCAGCTTTCGGAATCTGTCAGTGGAATTTAGGTTATACAGGCAAGTGTTAACAAGAGTATTGGGAACTGATTAGAAGTTTTGATGGAGGTAATCCTGCATTATGGAAATGTGTGAGATCTATTTAGGGTTGGGGAATGGATTGATCAAAGGATGTAGTTTTTTGTTATCTTTCTCAGACTGACAGCCTTGAAGATTCACAACTTCCATGTGCTGAGATAAAGGATTGATTAACCAAGGCCTATTATTCAAATACTTCAGACAAGTGACAAAACAACAATAACAGAGAATATACAAACAGAGACAAGCAGACACCTGGAATCGGAGCTTAAACTTCATGTTTAAATGTGAAGGGCTGAAATAAGCAAGAGTCCACCCTGGGATTCGGTGCAATTTGAGTTCTGCTTTTCCATAAAATAAAAATAACTATCTGCAATGAAAAATTCTTTGGACAGGACAGAGGGATTTTGACTCTGTATTTAAGCCCAGACAGTATTTGGGTTGTGAGTGTTTGATGGACAGTGCAGATAAAGCTTTACTCTGAAACACTGGAATTTAGTTTAAGGGTGATTTAATCACATGCTTCAGATTAATAATTGATATTGTACATCACGTGTGTGTCTCAGTGTCAGCTGTGAAACATGTACAGCACAATCTCATCCTGTTTCTGTGTGTCTCTCTGAAATTAGCTGGTCCATTTCCTAAATTACCACTGACTCGATTTCAAAAGGTCTCCATTGGCTGTGAAGCAGTTTGTGATACCCAAAGGTTATGAAAAGTGCTTTCGAAAAATCTGTCCCCAAGCTGTTGTGAGGATGTTCAGAGTCAGTGTGTAACTTGGGTCACACACAGGCCAGATACACCACTCCAAGTTAAAGGTGGAGAATGGATCTCGCTCCATTTGAAAGATGTAATGACGCAGCCTGTCTGAGTTTGTGTCTGTGTGTGAGTTTGTGTTTGTCTGTACACGTGTTTGTGGTCTGGGGTGGGGGGGGAGGTTGTGTGTGTGACTCATTATGCGGCACGGTAGCACAGAGGGTAGCACTGTGGCTTCACAGCTCCAGGGTCCCGGGTTCGATTCCCGGCATGTTCTCCCTGTGTCTGCGTGGGTTTCCTCCGGGAGCTCCGGTTTCCTCCCACAAGTCTGAAAGACATGCTGTTAGGTAATTTGGACATTCTGAATTCTCCCTCTGTGTACACGAACAGGCGCCGGAATGTGGCGACTAGGGATTTTCACAGTAACTTCATTGCAGTGTTAATGTAAGTCTACGTGTGACAATAAAGATTATTATAAATGGTAGTCCCACAGGCTCTTACCCTGGGTACAAGGTAGTCAGCAGTCCAAAACTGTTAATTGTAGTGTCCACAGCAGTGTGGTGTAATGTAGTATTAACTGGGACAAGAGCTCATAGTATAAACAGTGACGGGGTCAACTGCAGTGATCACTGGGAAAGGAGCTAATGTGTTCTCAATAGAGATGTGGATGAGAACGGTTATATATTACAAGGTAATATTCACAATGACATTCTCTAATGCAGTAATATTTCTCACACCGTGTAGAGCAGGATTTACAGCTACTGATACTGCTGGGAAATAAAGTCATCGAGGGCTTTGTATCGGATTATTAAAATAGGTTATTGATTAAGGTGGTCTAGTCGCTAAGGCAGGCTCGATCAGCTGAATGGCCCATTCCTGTTCCTATGTACCTCTCCTGGGCGTATTTGGTGAGGACAGATGTACAGAGAGCTACATCTGGACAATTTTGGACACTAAGGGCAATTTAGCATGGCCAATCCACCTAACTTGCACATCTTTGGACTGTGGGAGGAAACTGGAGCACCCAGAGGAAACCCACGCACACACGGGGAGGATGTGCAGACTCCGCACAGACAGTGACCCAAGACGGAATCGAACCTGGGACCCTGGAGCTGTGAAGCAATTGTGCTATCCACAATGCTACCATGCTGCCCCAGAGCTTTACTCTGTATCTCACCCTGTGCTGTACCTGTCTTGGGAGTGTTTGATGGGGACAGTCTAGAGGGAGCTTTACTCTGTATCTCACCGCGTGCTGTACCTGTCGAGAAGTATTTGATGGGGACAGTGCAGAGGGAGCTTTACTCTTTATCTAACCTTATGCTGTACCTGTCCTGTTAATGTTTAATGGGGACAGTGTAGAGGGAGCTTTACTCTGTATCTAACCCCTTGTTGTACCTGTCCTGGGACTGTTTGATGAGGACGACGTGGAGGGAGCTTTACTCTGTATCTAACCCCGTGCTGTACCTATCCTGGGAGTGTTTGATGGGGATAGTGTAGAGGGAGCTTTTTACTGTATCTCACCCCGTGCTGTACCTGTCCTGGAAGTGTTTGATGGGGACAGTGTAGAGGGTGCTTTGCTCTGTATCTAACCCCGTAC